>NC_088881.1:32844632-32848524 GCF_032884065.1 Artemia franciscana
CCTCCATTGCTTCTAAGTTGTGTTTGTAAATATTTTGTAAGCCAAATAAAATAGGATAAACCAGATTGAACCTATCGATAAAAATCGCTTGGTATGAGGAGTTGGCTTCTAATCCATGTCTTCTAGCATGATAAATAACGCTTTTTGAATGACGAGATCCGAATTGAAAATCTACTAATTGAGTGTTAGCTATTCAAATAAATTCAAAGGTACTATCCAGGCTAAACTACACATAAGGCGATTGTTGTAGCAACACGCTTTACCGCAATTTTGCATTTTACCCATAATAGTTTTCAATACTTTGTCTTAAGCCTAAAGGATCCGGAAACAATTGTTTGATAATGCATGACACAAATTAAATGGTTAGTTTAAGGTTTGACGTCTAATCCGACCTTACAAATAAGCCTAAGTGTCTAATTTAGGGTGTGGCATTTTATCGGGGTATCAAAACTGTCGGGTATGACCATTTCGCAGACCTTCGAACTTTTGGGTGTGAACTTTATGATTTGTTACTAGTATTAATAATTGTTATTACGTCGAATTATAGTTCTGTCTGACAATTGACTTCAATTTTTTTTTTTACCGATTTCAATTTTTCTTTGCTTTGATGCAAGAACTAAACACAAAACTCTTATTTTTTATTTTTAGAAAAATTTTAAAAAAATTTTATTTTTAGAAATGCTTCTAACATAACGGATTCTCAGCGTCTCCCCCTCTCCGAAACATATATATAGTCCCGGGTTATACTAGTCATGGGCTATAACAGCTAGTTTGTAATGCCAAAAAATGTCATTTTAAAATAGAACCAACAATATTAAAAACAAAACAAAATAATTTTTTGGCATCTAGCAAATTCGTTAAAAAAAATAGTGAATTTGAAAGCGAATTAGATAATTTGTATAATTAATATGCAATGTTTTAAGATTAAAGCTGAAACTGCTGTGTCGATAGCAGTTACGCTATCGATAGCTGATTATACGCTATCGCTATCGATATACGATACCATAATCAGCATTTTTTGTTGTTGAAATTATTTCGTATTTTATTAACTTAAATCGTAATGCTGTCTGAACAGAGTAGAATAGCTAACTGGAAACAATCATGGCGGGTTAGGTCTTCTAATTGACTAAAGATATTTGTCAAAAAAGTCAAAATTTGAGGTTTACTTGACTTGTCAATCATCCGTCAAAATTTGAACTACGAAAATTATGGATTGCGATATTGTAAACATTGCTCAAGATATGCTATTTTGAGTTTACGCTAATTTTCTATATGAAGTATTCCTTAGTATGTGCAACATAGCATATTCGTCATTTTGATAATGACCTTGGTAAACATTAAACAGGTTGCCAAAGTTTGCTCTTTTGGGCCATCTATCTACAGCCAAACAGAAATAAGGCCATGCCCCGATCGGAAGAAGCCACAAGGAAGGGCTTATAGAAATTGAAACTTCTGGAAAGGAGGTAAAGAGTGAATCTTTGAATCAAATGCAATAGAGGAGGGGTGCTAATAGCTGTCTCAGTTGGCTTGGAGCTGTAGTATCAATAGTAAAAATTATCCAAACAATTCGATAATTGTTTTAAATCCATTAAACATAGGATATAAAATATATAAACAGAACAAGAATTCAAAAATAGCCTTATCTGGCAACCCCACCCCATCCTAAATCTTGTCTCTTACCCTTAAAGCCAATGGGATAAAGCTTAAATGTTGTCTCTATTAACCAATTAAACTAACAGTTTATTTTCCTTTAAATATTCCCAAGTCCAAATTATCTTATACCAAAGCGATTTCAGAAATAGGGATCACTATTTACCGTATTAGGTATGCTGTTACAGACAAAGTAGTTTGCTTTGTTTATGCTCCTAATGAAGATATACACAATAAGCAGCCCTCTGCTCCAGTTTCTGGAGCAGAAACTGGAGCACTAAAAACATGCTTCATGGTATAATAAATTATAATGGTGCAAACAGTGTAATAAATTTGCAATTTTAACTAATAAATTCTTAGTCACTTGCGGTACTCCTTGGTACGGAGGATATCTATCTATATAAAAATAAGTTGTCTGTCTGTGGATCTGTGGATCAGGTGACGTCATGTTTCTGTGTCGGCTGACGTCATGAAATTAGTTGTCGTCATTTTTGTTATGACGATGCTTAGTATATTGTAAAACACATTAATTTGGTTAATAATATACCATTTAAAACACCAAAATGAACATGCTGGAGTAGTCACTCGGTGAGAGAGGGTGTCAGAACGGAGAATGAAGGTCCCAGGTTCAAATCCTGGTTAGGCTAAAAAAGGTAAAAAACTAAAAACTAAAAAAAAAACTGAAAAAACTAAAAAAAGGCAAAAACTACAAAAAAAACTAAAAACTAATAAAAAAAAATAAAAAGGCTAAAAAACTAAAAAAAGGTAAAAAACTAAAAAAACTAAAAACTAAAAAAAAAAAACTAAAAAAAAGGAAAAAACTGAAAAATAGAAGAGAAAAAGAAAACTAATAAAATTAAGAATAAAAAAAAAAAATAAAAAAGATAAAAACTAAAAAAAAAGTAAAAAGAAAAAACGAAAAAAAACTAAAAAAGCTAAAAAAAAGGTAAAAACCAATAAAAAACTAAAAAGAAAAAAAAGGAAAAAAACTAAAAAAAATTTTCATCTAAAAAACTAAAAAAAACTAAAAAAGGTAAGAACTAAAAAATAAAAAAATAAATGACGACACTCAAAGAGAAAGCGACCGGGACAAAAGGTATGTTCGATTAGCAATCAACAAAGCACCGGGACACAGGGAGTATAAATGACGACCAGGACATAAGTAAAAAAAAAAACTAAAAAAACTAAAAAGAAGGTAAAAACTACAAAAAAACTAAAAAGAAAAAAAAAACTAAAAACTAATAAAAAAACTAAAAAATCTAAAAATCTAAATAAACTAAAAAAGAAAAAAAATAAAAAAGGAAAAAAATAAAGGAGAAAAACAAAACTAAAAAACGAATGTATATACAGACCGGGACACCGGGATACAAATGACGACCGGGACACAGGGAATATAAATGACCATACATAAGCCATAATGACCAGGACATAAGTAAACAATATAAATGACGACCGGGACACAGGGACACAACTACAACGGGGACGCCGGGGGGCACAGGGGGATATAAATGACGACCGGGACAGGGAATGGTCGATTAGCAATCACCATCAACAAAGCTCAAGGGCAATCATTAGAATCATGAGGTATAGATCTGAATACGGATTGTTTTCCCATGGACCATTATATGTTGCATGTTCAAGAGTCGGTAAACCTGACAATCTATTTATATGCACAGACAATGGGACAGCAAAGAATGTTGTATATTCGCAAGTTTTACGTAGTTAAAAACATATATATAATATATCTATCTATATTCACAGGTGGGACATAGGGACACAACTACAATGGCGCGTAACGACTTACGCGCGCGGGGGGGCTTGGGGGGGGCGCGAAGCGCCCCCACCTACTAGGTGTTGGGGTGGCGCGAAGCGCCACCCCAACAGCTAGTACTTTATATATAAATACTTTATGTATAAGTACTATATTTTTATAGTATTTAAATATAGTAATATTTATCTGGTTTTACTTTTCAAGAAAAGTTACTATTTAGCAAAGACGATACTCGGTTAAATTAAAAAACATTACAGAATACATAAATGAGCTATGCACACGCATCAAACAAACATAAATTTAGAATAATCTTTTATAAACCACCTGCACAAAGTATTCCTCCTCCCAGCCGTTTAAACTTTTGCTGCAAAGGGTAGGTTAGGCCATAGAAAATATTTTTTTTTTAAACAGAAAGGCTGATAATGAAAGTATATAATTATCATTAACTGAATTGTATTGTCAAGGGCGTAC
>NC_088881.1:32848624-32850341 GCF_032884065.1 Artemia franciscana
TGTGAGCTTAGTTTATTTACAAACCCTTGAAGATTTTACGTCCTGTAAGATGCTAAGGATAATCAATCAAGTTTCTCGGATAACCCTTGGTTCCCAGTGACGCAATTTTTTAATATAAAACGAATCAAAGAGAGTGGATGCAGAAAAGTCGCAAAACGTTCATTACAGAAACGGCTTACTGCAGCCGATGAAGCGCAAAAATGCTATGAAATTTTTAAACCAAAGTATCGAGAGAACGCTCATTAGAAGGAAAAGTGGATGTTCCACTGACCAACAAGTAATGAAAAAAGATTTTTCCAGACCTAAAGAGAGTTTTATGCCATTTTGTGGCGTAAAAAAACTCATCACTTGATACTCGTGAGAACTCACGCCCGTGATGTCATAATAATGAGTTTTCTCTATTCGACTGAAAAGTCTATCCGTTAACAAGATCAATTTATATACTAGCCAATTTATATAGCCAAAATTTATTTTCTCCTACTGTCTCTTTTTTTTTGTGTTTGTGCTGTTGCATTGGTGATTTCTCTTTTCATGATATATATTGGTCTGTTTATCAATTATTTTGTTATTTATAAGACAATCGCAGTATTTAGCATACTTTTTAATTTGATTAATTTTCATATTTAGCAAGCGTTTCAGCTATATAACTATTTAAATGCTTATCAATATATTGGTTTAGAGTCTCCATTCCTCGGCATTATTTTATTTTTGTAGAATAACTGTTTTCTTTTTGTTTACGTCGCAGTTTCTTTATCGAGGATTTGAACACTATGCAATCATTATTTGCTTGTAGTTTTTCCTCCCACGCAAAACAGTGGCTAGCATAGCCTTCAGCACAATGAACCAAACTAAGAACTATAAGTATCACAGTGGGTACTTTTTTTAAGTAGTAATATCGGATTTGCCTTTTGAAATTTTCATATCCTACGACACCGAATTCAGTATTCGTCTTTTTTTTTAATATTAGTTGCATTTTATTGCACATAAACCATTGGTAATTTGGCCTATACATCAACACTGTTCTATTAATTCAAAAGATTGGAATGCACCAAACGAAAGAAAATGTTACGGTGCTCATATCAAAAAGCACTAAATTGTCTTCCAAATCATATTTAGAAACATTGCAAGACATACAAATACCAGGTATGATAACTTAAAGGCACGCCCGCCATACGGGTTAAGAATCATTATTAGAAGAACCATATAAAGTGCTAAATGTATCAAATACACGTTTTTTAAGACGTTTCAAGACAATTCAAGACGTTTTTAAGACATTTTTTCACACGACATTCTTAAAGATTTCTTTGGTTGTTAAATAATAGGGTAATGTTTACTTATGTCAAGTAGGACGCAATCTTGCGTGATTTCTTTCTTCAGGGAGCCAGTTGGGAATTCCCTCTCGTAACTGAGAAGGGCGCACGTGTGGGGTGTTACGTAATGACGATGCACACGTGAGTGTTACGTAATATTTTAAGAGATTTCATTTTTGTTCAATACATTTTTTCCTTTTTTCCAGGAACCTCTTTAATCTAAAAATTTTTGTCCGCATTACTATTCGAAAGAGATTTCTCTTCAACAGTATGGAGCGCTAGACAGCTGAACTATGAAACTATATATAATATTTTAACTCGGGGAATACTTTCTACGTGATAGCCTATTCCGCGCAAGGCAAAATCCCTGTCCTGCTTTCTAAAATGATTTAACGGATCGTATTTTT
>NC_088881.1:32850441-32879979 GCF_032884065.1 Artemia franciscana
TTCTTATTTTTAAATGTGGTCAGTATAGATATTTTGATCAGTTTGACTGAAATACATAAAAGTAAGTTTGATGTCCGTAAACATAAGAAGTTCATTTTTCGTATAGAAAAAAATTGGATTAATGTTAGACCGACAGATGATAATCCAAGTCAGGATAGGTCACAAGATTAGAGTAGGGCATCTTCTTGGTTAAGGGGTTAAAAATTTTCAGAAGTTCGAATTCCAAGAAATATGAGGGAGTTTTCATTTTGAATCGCTCATAAGGAATGAGGGGCCATTTAATTTGACTTACTAGTATACCTTTTTAATATTTTTACCAGCGTCTATTTATAGTGTTCTACTGTTAATAAAGGCAAGTGATAGCTTTATAGTAATTAAATAAAAAAACTAGTTTTTTTTAACTGAAAGTAAGGAGCGACATTAATAATAAAAATGAACAGAAATTACTCCGTGTATGAAAGGGGCTGTTTCCTTCTCAACGCCCCGCTCTTTACGCTAAAGTTTGACTCTTTTTCTCAATTCTACTTTTATTAAACAGTAAAAACTTTAGCGCAAAGAGCGGGGAAATTCGAGTAGGAAATCCATTCCTGCTAATATCAATTTTGTAGCTGAAAATTCATGCAGCCGCAGCGTGGACCGGTCAGTCCAGTCTATTTCAAGACCAAATAATTATTCCACTGAAATGATTCCAGGTGACAAAACCTGTGACGTCACAATCCTGCCTCTCAATACGTGCGATTTTGATAAGACTTTTGTGTCAGAGACAGGAATTTGGCATGTCGTAGTTAATTCGATATTATTCTTCGCTCTTGATTCGCTGAAAGCCGGAATAAGCGTTTTAAATTTTTAAATTAAATTTTAATTTTTATTAAAATTCCGAATCAATAATTAAATAGTTTGAATTAAGTTTTCATTCTGAAATTAAATTTAACTAAATTTTACTCATTTAAATTAAAAATTACTCATCAAACGTTTTTAAAAACTTAATAATTTTGAATAAAAAATATGATAAAACTTACTTCGTCTTGGAAGAGAATAGCCCCGGTCTTCAAAAGCTCGTGATCATGAAAATCTGAGTTACTGTGGAAGACAAGTAGATATTCTAAATGAAAATCAACGATGAATTCATTTTCTGATAAACCTCTGACCATATTCAGAAATCCTTCATATGTTATCACTTTGTCTTTCAAAATCCAGCCTTCATTCTTCAGAATTTCGATCACTTCTCTTACTTCCGCCTTTAAAGTATTTACTCGAGCATATCTTGGCACTGAGAAGACAAGACATCCTAATAATTTACAGAGGTGGCAGAAAAAGGGCAAGGCGAAATTATAGCCATTTTATTAAAAAATTTGCATCAAACTAATATAACAACAAATATACGACAAAAATCTTACGACCCAATTTCTACATTGCCACGACTTAATTTCCTTTTCTCACTTGTTGCGCTTCGCACGACACTCACATCGTAAATGAAGTACAGTTCTATCTATACATTTTTTTTTCACTTCCTCTCTCCCCTGCATCATTTTTTCCTTCTAATAGAGTACATTTGCTCCCAATACTACCTGAAAGAACTGTTCGGAGTAACATATTACTTCAGGCCAAAAAATGTCGTTTTTTTTTATGGTTTATAACTGTTGTAGCACCAGAAACCTCTAAATCTGGTCTGAATTCTGCCCTATATGCTGATTCTTATACATTTCAGGGGGTAAAAAACAGTTTTAACCTTGTATCATTACAAATACTGCCCAAACGTTGTTGCTGGGATCCGTTAGTTACTAACGCGGCGGCTATGCTGAACCCAATTTTCAAATATCTTCTAGAACTGTATTTTAGCTTGTGTGTTTGCAGTAAAAGGAAAACCTTTTTCCATTAGATTGAGCATCGCTAATACGACTACTGTCTCATCGGCGTTTTCCCTGTTAAGATTTGCATGTAAATCCCCCTTTTCCGTTATATGAGGATCACAGTGGAGGGCGCGGTCCTACCTCCCTAACATAATATACGCTAATGCCTAAAAACAACAAAGAATAAAAAATTATAATTGAAGTAAAGCAAAGCAACAATTAGGAATGGTAAGGGTAAGTATTTTAAAATGTAAATAAGTGAGTTTCAAAGTTCAAAGTTTTTGTTTTAGAGGCGGCCATGTGCAAGGATGATGCCCTGTTTCTTTTTCGCAGAGCATTTATTTATTTTTTCAAAAAAAAATTTAATCCTTATATTTGGGGCTTTGTTTAACCTAGGCATCCTTGTGTGGGATTGTTAACTTTGTCCTGGGCCCTTATTTGATCTTAAGAGCCTTTTCCGAAGGTTTACTCATTTATCATAACTGTTTTAAGTCTTGGAAAAACCAGAACAGTGATGGGGACGATAAGTTTTCTTTACATAGACCAGAAGAGCAGCTTCCCAAGTTAAAAACTTCGATGTATATACGACCAACCCTTCCATGAAAACCTTTTATATTAATATTGAGCATCTAGAGTCACTTTTAGCCTTCGCTCTGAGGGAGGCCGTCGATGTGTCATCACAATAGACGCAATTAATAGACCTTTCAACTATGCTCAACAACATATTGATTTCTAAAATTTGATTTGATGTGTTTGTACCAATCATTGGCTTGCAGTGAGGGGGGGCTGGTTGCCCTCCAATCATTTTTAAATCTTAATAGTGCCACTAGAACTTTCAATTTCCAATCAAATGAGCCCCTGTCAATGTTTTCTTCAACTTCTTCTATACGAAGTGGCTTGGTTAGAAAAATAAATAAACAAATACTATATTCTACCTACTTCACTTTTTACTTCTGCATTTGGAGAAAATTAGCCTAGTCTCGGTGAGATAAACTACTATCCAGGTATATTTTAACTAAATATTTAATATATAGAGTTGTTTAGGTTAGGTATTTAATATAATACGTTCTGGGTGGACTGGTATCCATATTTCTTTCTTGCAGTTTCAATATTTTTGTTTCTAAAGCATTTTATTTTCATCATATTCCGGTATATTTTATTAGGATTATTATAAATTCACTTCTTGGGCAGAGTCGACATATTTGACAAATACAGAAGGCACAGATGCTTTCATTATAAATTCACTGAACCAAGTTGTTACTACTTAGCTACCAGTCATTTTTCTTAACATTAGACCGTTACTATAAAAGCTATCCGTCGCCTTCATTAACATTATAGTACCTATAAACAGACGTTGGTAAAAATCTTCAAAAGATATACTAGTCAGTCGAATTACGTAGCTCCTCATTCCTGATGACAACAACGATTCAGAACTAGAGCTCCCTCATATTTCTAAAAATTGAAATTTCCGAAAATTTCCAGTCCCTTAACCATTAATCTAATATATTTTTCTGTATGAAAAATCAACTTCTTATGCTTATGGACGTCAAAATTACTTTTTTGTATTTCAATCAAACTGATCAAAATATCTAGACTGACCGCATTTAAAAATAGGAAGAATTACGTAGAAACCTGTTAAATTAAACCTTGTTATTACATATCTATTTAGCCACATTGCCTGTTTCGACTCTCTGTTTTGGCTAATTTATTTGCAGAATATATGTTTCATATTATTTTCAGCTATATTTGAGGTAGATTTTTGAAAAGCTGTATTATGACCAATATTTTATAATTTATAATTTAATCATAAACGTTATCCAAAACATATTTTTTGAAAAACAAATATTTTTAAAAATCACATTATTTCTAGAAATTTCCTATTTCAGAATAGTTATAAAATATCCTTTCAATGTCATCTTATCAGTTCAATAAAATATATATCAAATAATTTTTGAAGAGCTGGTTAGCCTCGAAAGACGGTAACTTTGATTTCAGGCTACAGCTTAACAAAAGCAAAATTGGTATTACGAAAGGCCACATTTCTAAGTTTCTAAAATCTCTATATATGTGTATGCTTCTATCGACCACTAGGTAGAATTCCATTTGATTTCAGTTACCTTATATAAAAAACATACTATCACGAGCCCCGGTAATCGGGGCTGCCAATTTTTTTTTTAAGGAGTGTGTCATATTTTTTCCGAAAATGTGCTTTTTGTGTCATCTCAGATTCCATAATGTGTCATATTTTTTTCTACAAGTGGTATCATATTTAATTGTCAAATATTTATTTAGAGTTCTAAATATATAATCTTTCCAAATCGGTTCAAAAAAGAGTAAACTTAACCTTAAACTATTATCTTGGGATCGAGACGTTTTTATGACGTCATTAAAGTAATAGGAACATTCGATTAAATTAATGTTACACACTATCAATTTGTGTCTGGGCGGCCTACGAGGCAAGTTTACATTGATAAAAGTTTTTGGGACAATCAGTTCCGACAGTAACTTAAGGACTTTTCGCATGACATGGTAATTGGAATCGGCTAAGCTTTAGTTGAACCTTCGAAAATGGAAAAATACAAGACCACGGTAGGTGCGTTTGAGCTGATGCGGTGCATTTGATTGACTTTTTAGTTTGCGAGCATAAAACTTGTCCTAGAACTGGATTCAATCGGAAAGAAATTCGTAAAATGAAGTATAACGTCTGAACACGCTTCTTCTTGTTTTAACATGCATTGTGCCTACTTTTCTTCTCTTGTACAGTATGTCACTTTGACTCGGCAATCGAAACTTAGTTCCCAGAAAAAAACTGTTCCAACTATCTGTCTATCAACTTGTCTGTGGTTCATTGTGCTCTCATTGAAGCTTAGCTTGAACCAACAATACTACTAAGCCGTCTTCCTGTCTTAATGGTTACAATCGTACTTCTAATGGACCTCGAGACCGAGGAAAAATACAAGCCAAAATCAATTGCATACTTATACTAAAAATTACAGATGAATATCAGATATATAAGCACTGAACAACTTGATAAACTCTCACACAGACCCCCTCCCCAGAACTTCAAGTATATTCGACCCTGACTATATCCACAGCTCATTGGTCTCTTCTCCTAGTACCAGGCCATAAAATTCTTCCGCATATCGAAAGGAATTTCCCAGTCGTGCATGGTTCCTGAGGTACGAGAGACCAGCTGCTTTGCATGCATCAGTGAGTCTATCGTGTCGTAGACTGTTCCTGAGTTTCGTTTTTATATTTGATAGAACTGAAAACTGACGTTCTGCAGCTTCACTGAATGCGGAATAGCACACAGATTTAGCATGAAAAGGGACATCTCTTCGAACTGTGGCTTGCCTTGAGCATCTTTCGTATTCATTAACGTCTTCCAAAAGATCGAAGGAGACATTTCAGTTCCCATGGTTCTGATAATCTCATCCCTGTGGTCATTCATCAAGAACCACTGAGTCTCTATTACATTCCTTGACCTTTCTACTTCACCTTCATGTTTCCCAAGTAAGCTGCTGAACCGACCAGTCAGTCCCACTATAGTGCCAACTTTTCCGCTCAAAGCAGTCACTGGGTCTAAACAAGCCAGAGCTTTTAAAGTGGGATCAGAATGATCAATTTATTTCCTCATTTGTTTGATAACTTCTACAAGGAAGTTCAGGCAGTTCAACCTAAACTGTTTGAGATCATTCGAGGGTATCACATCCTTGTATTTCAGCACATGTATTTCGGTATTTGGACCAAAAGAAATCTCGGAGATTTCCTTGAAACAGCCTGAGATCATGGGTATGACAAAAGCATCATCATTCTCTAAGATGTCAGTTTTGACAAAAGACTTCATGATAGACTTCATGGTTGCGTTTGTGAAGGCGAGTGTCACTACTCTGGAACTCCACATTCAAGCAACTGATCTTGTTAACCTTTTTCATCCTTTTTAAGTGAAACAAGGTAAGGTTAGAATGAACAAATCTTGTTTGAAAATAGAAGTATGTTCAGTTAGAAATTTTTAAGCCATATTAATTTACTCAATATGTAAGCCATTCAACTAGCTTCAATCTAGTATTTTTGTCATATTTGTTGGTGCCTTCTTAAGCCAGTTGGATTATTCTGAAGGAAAGACTTTTCTGGAAATTTGTAATCTTATCCGAGGTGGGATACCCCTTCTGTACTCTTAAAAATGTGAGTTGCCGCTTATGCATACAGCTTTGGTAAACTGCACGCTGTTTACTTTTTACTATTAAGTACGTACCAGTTGGCTACATTACATACTCAATCAAGGATTCAAATAAGTTCAGATATTCAACGCGCACTTTGATTTGAAATGTCCACCTATGGCTGTTTTCTTTTCGTGGTTTAAATTTTAAATATGGTGATGGCATCTGTCCTGTATTCCGCAATGTTTGTGTACTATTGGCACCATTAGGTAGTGCTATTCCCCTCCGTTAATTTCTAGCTTTTCTGGAGGTAGAAAACTGAAATTTTACTTTTCTTTTATTACCATTTAAAAAACAAGACTTGGATGACAAAATTGTGTCATTTTTTTTTGAAAAATGTGTCATTTTCGTCGATTGTGTCATTTTTTATCGAAAAATGTGTCATTTTCGTCGATTGTGTCATCATTTCGACTGAATGTGTCATTGTGTCACGCAACATCGAATTGTGTCATTTTGACACAAAATGTGTCAATTTGGCAGCCTAGCCCCGGTTGCGGCGTTGCTAGGGCAAATTTGGGCCATGAGTCTTGCTCCGTCGAACATATAGGATAGCCCAAACCGGCATAATCACTAGCCCGAATAGCTCTTATAGGGCTATTGTGGGTAAAACGAGAAAATATACAACTGGCATATCAGATAACCTACACTAAGCAAAATAAGAGCATTTTCAAAAATATTTTTTAAATAAAGTCTTTGATTAAATTATTGATTAATCTGCAAATAAATTAGTCGAAACACAGACAATGTGGCCAAATAGATATTTAATAACAAGAGGTTTCTACGCAGTTGTTCCTATTTTCAAATGTGGTCTGTATGGATGTTTTGCTCAGTTTGAATGAAATACATAAAAGTAAGTTTGACGTCCATAAACATCAGAAGTTGATTTTTTACACAGAAAAAAATATTGGATTAATGTTAGATACACAGAGGGTAATCAAAGTCAGGACAGGTAATAAGATTAGAGTAGGGTACCTTCTTGGTTAAGGGGTTAGAAATCTTAGGAAATTTGAATTCCAAGAAAAACGAGGGAGTTTAGTTTTTGAATCGCTGTTGTCATCAGGAATGAGGGGCTATCTAATTTGACTTACTAGTGTACCTTTCTAGTATTTTTATCAGCGTCTATTGATAGTGTTCTAATGTTAATAAAGGCAACTGATAGCTTTGTAGTAACAACTTGGTTCGATAAATTAATGCTGGAAGCATAAGTACTTTTGGTACTTGTCAATTATATCGACCATACCCAAGAAGTGAAGCTATATTAATCCTGAAATATACTAAATTATGATGAAAGTTTAATACTTTAGCAGCAAAATTACTACGACTACAACAGAGAACTATGAAAAACAGACTGCTAAGAACGTATTACATTAAATACCTAACCTAACCAATTCTATATATTAAGGATTTAACTAAAATATACACGCATAGTAGCTTATCTCACTGAGATATAGTTAATTATCTCCTAGTCCAGATAGAGAAAAAGGTTTGAAAAAAAAATCAAATAGACGAAGCTTTTTGGTAAGGTCTACAAGATAATTGACAATAATTGACAAGACTTTAAACGAGTAAAACCAAAGTTGAATATGCATATCAAACTTAAAAACGAATAAAAATATTTATCAATTGAAGCTTAAAGGAAACCCAAAACGAACAGAAATTAAATAAACAATTATAGCAAATAAACATGCAATATGTACTAACATAAAACAGTAAATAAATCTCAAAACGAGTGAAACTTAAATTGAATATACAAATCAAGCTTGAAACGAATAGAAATCTCTAGAAACCAAAGCTTTAGTTTTGCCTCCTTCTCTTGCTGTAAAAGTCTACAGACTACTGCGTCATTGGCGCTTTGCTGACATTTATATTTGTCTTGAACAGTCTTGAAAAATGCAAATAAATGAAACTGAATGTTTGATTTGTAATGCTATTAACTGTCGATAAATCATTAGTCCAAGTTAGTTTTTTTGAGATTTCACTTCTTATATTTTTGATGATTTTCAAATAATTTGAAAAGGGGTTGACATTTCAATCAAGGTTGTTTTTGCTGAGATAAAGAGTTGATGAAGTTCATATTTTTTTTAAAACATGTCTTTTTAATGTCTTTTAGTATTTGCCTTTTTTATTCTTTCAAACAGTTCGTTGGAAAGGCGCAACCCGGCTTAATTCTCTAAAAAACAGAATTTGGATACCAATAAATTCATCAAAAGAATTGCATATGTATGCTGATTTTAAATACGTAAGTTTTATCAAGTTTAGTCCAACCCATCAGAAGTTACGAGTAAGAGAAAATTTACCTTATTTTCGAAAAAGGGTGAAACACCCACTAAAAGTCATAGAATCTTAACAAAATTCACACCATCACATTCAGCGTATCAGAGTACCGTACTGTAGAGGTTTCAAGCTCCTATATTTACAAATTTGGAATTTTGTGTTTTTTGCCAGAAGAAAGATCACGAATTCGTTGTTTTTTTTTCAGGGTTGATCGTATCGGCCCAATCGTCCTAGAATTCTTCAAAAGGCTTCATTCAAACGGAAATTAAAAGCTCTGGTGCCCTTCTCCTAAGTGACAAAACTTCGGAAGGCAACTAGGCCCCCTCCTATGCTCATGTTTGCCCAAAAGTCACCAGCTATAAATTTTCAGATAGTCATTTTGTTCATCATAGTCGAGATATATTATAGCTGTGTCTTTGATGACAACTTAATCCCCCATAGTCCCCGGGGGAAGGGCTACAAGTTATGAACTTTGCCCACTGTTTACATATAGTACTGGTTATTGGCAAGTATACAGACGTTTTCAGGGGGATTTTTTCTGGTGAGGGGGGGGGGGGTTGGAGATTTGGCTACGCAAGAGGACCTTTCCATGGAAAAATTTTTAATGGGGGAAGATAATTTCTATGAAGGAGGCGCTGGATATCCCAGTATTATTTAAAAACGATCAGAAATTAAATTTAGAAAAAAACAGTTTTTTCAACTGAAAGTAAGGAAGACAATTAAAACTAAATACGAAGAGAAATTATTAGGTATATGAAGGGGTTCGTCCCCTCGTCAATACCCCGCTTCTTACGATAAAGTATTTTTAATAATTTCAAAAGAGCTATTTATTCTAATTAAAGGGTCTTTTTGATTCATGAGTCATTTTTAAAGAATTGGAACTAAATTTTAACTTTAGCGTAAAGATTGAGGTAATAACAGGGGGTAAACCCCCTTATATGATGTATATGAGGAAGTTTTACCCCTCGAAAATACCTTGCTCTTTGTGCTAAAGTTCGAATTTTTAAAATGATTGCCGATATAAGCAATAATTTGTTAGTGTTTTCCGGTCAATCTTATTATTTAATTTTACTTAAGGAGCTTCATAACTATGATTTTTATGTGATATTAAATAAGAAAAAACAAGTTTTTAGTAAGGAGCGATATTAAAACTTAAAACGAACAGAAATCACTCCGTATATGAAAGAGAATGTTCCCTCTTCAACGGCCCGCTCTTTGCGCTAAAGTTTGACTCTTCCTCTCAACTATACTTTTTAAAACAGTAAAAAAAAACTAATTTCTGAACGTTTTTGAATTAATGCATGTTTTGATTTTGGCTCTCCGCGCATGAATAATTAAAACGTAATTTGCATATTAATTTATTTTTTTGGCTAAATGGCTTTCTCATAGTTTCGATCGGACGATTCTGAGAAAAAAGGAGCGGGGAGTAGGCCTAGTTACCCTCCAATTTTTTGGTTATTTAAAAAGGCAACTAGAACTTTTAATTTTTTACGTTTTTAAAATTTTATAATTTTTAAAGTTTTTATTAGTAAAAATATACGTAACTTAAGAATTAACTTACGTAACGAACTTCTATATTCGTAAGTTTTTATTACGTATATGAGGGGGTTCATCCCCTAGTCAATACCTCGCTCTTTACACTAAAGCTTAAATTTTGTCCTGATTCTTTAAGAATGACCGCTGAATCACAAAGGCCGTAGAATAAATAGTTGAAATTAATAATATTACTTTAGCGTAAAGAGCGAGGTATTAGGAGGAGGTGAACTCCTCATATGCATAATAATTTCTGTTCATTTTAAGTTTTAATGCTGCTCCTTACTTTCAGTGGAAAAAACTTTTTCATATTCTATTTTTCATTGTCCTTAAAAAAAAATGCTAAAAAGTCCTGCGCCCCCTTCATGGAAATTTTTCCCCTTGACAAATTGCTGCATGGAAAGTTCACCCCGCGTAAACCCGTCCCCTCAACCCCTACCCAAACCAAAAACTCTCCCTGAAAGCGTATGTACACTTCCCAATAACCATTACTATATGGATACACTGGTCAAAGTTAGTAACTTTTATCCCCTCCCTTGGGGACTGTGGGGGAGTAAGTCGTCCCCAAAGAAATAGTTATTGGGTTTTTCGACTATGTTGAATAAAATGCCTATCTCAGAATTTTTATCCGGTGACTTTGGGCAAAGGATGAGTGTGGGAGGGGGCCTAGGTGCCCTCCAATTTGTTTGGTCACTTAAAATGGGCACTAAAACTTTTAGTTTCCTTTAGAATGAGTCCTCTCACGACATTCTAGGACAACTGGGTCTATACGATTACCCCTGGGGAAAAAAACAAAAAAAACAACAAATAAACACGCACCCGTGATCTGTCTTGTTGCAAAAAATGCAAAATTCCACATTTTTGCAGATATGAACTTGAAACTTCTACAGTAAGGTTCTCTGATACGCTGGATTTGATGGTGTGATTTTCGTTAAGATTCTATGTTTTTTAAGGGGTGTTTCCCCCTATTTTCTAAAATAAGGCAAATTTTCTCAGGCTCGTAACTTTTGATGGATAAGTCTAAATTTAATCAAACTTATATAATTAAAATCAGCATTAAAATGCAATTCTTTTGATTAATTCGATATTATTCTTCGCTCTTGATTCGCTGAAAGCCGGAATAAGTGTTTTAAATTTTTAAATTAAATTTCAATTTTTATTATAATTCTGAATCAATAATTTAATAGTTTGAATTAAGTTTTCATTCTGAAATTAAATTTAACTAAATTTTACTCATTTAAAATTAAAAATTACTCATTAAACCTTTTTAAAAACTTAATAATTTTGAATAAAAAATATGATAAAACTTACTTTGTCTTGGAAGAGAATAGCCCCGGTCTTCAAAAGCTCGTGATCATGAAAATCTGAGTTACTGTGGAAGACAAGTAGATACTCTAAATGAAAATCAACGATGAATTCATTTTCTGATAAACCTCTGACCATATTCAGAAATCCTTCATATGTTATCATTTTGTCTTTCAAAATCCAGCCTTCATTCTTCAGAATTTCGATCACTTCTCTTACTTCCGCCTTTAAAGTATTTACTCGAGCATATCTTGGCACTGAGAAGACAAGACATCCTAATAATTTACAGAGGTGGCAGAAAAAGGGCAAGGCGAAATTATAGCCATTTTATTAAAAAATTTGAATCAAACTAATATAACAACAAATATACGACAAAAATCTTACGACCCAATTTCTACATTGCCACGACTTAATTTCTTTTTCTCACTTGTTGCGCTTCGGACGACACTCGCATCGTAAATGAAGTACAGTGCTATCTATACATTTTCTTTCACTTCCTCTCTCCCCTGCATCATTTTTTCCGTCTAATAGAGTACATTTGCTCCCAATACAACTTAAAAGAACTGTTCGGAGTAACATATTACTTCAGGCCAAAAAATGTCGTTTTTTTTATGGTTTATAACTGTTGTAGCACCAGAAACCTCTAAAACTGGTCTGAATTTTGCCCTATATGATGATTCTTTTACATTTCAGGGGGTAAAATAAAGTTTTAACCTTGTATCATTACAAATACTGCCCAAACGCTGTTCCTGGGATCCGTTAGTTACTAACGCGGCGGCTATGCTGAACCAAATTTTCAAATATCTTCTAGATCTTTATTTTAGCTTGTGTGTTTGCAGTAAAAGGAAAACCTTTTTCCATTAGATTGAGGATCACTAATACGACTACTGTCTCACCGGCGTTTAAGATTTGCATGTAAATCCCCCTTTTCCGTTTTATGAGGATCACAGTGGAGGGCGCGGTCCTACTGCCCTAACATAATATACACTAATGCCTAAAAATAACAAAGAATAAAAAATTATAATTGAAGTAAAGCAAAGCAACAATTAGGAATGGTAAGGGTAAGTATTTTAAAATGTAAATAAGTGAGTTTCAAAGTTCAAAGTTTTTGTTTAGAGGCGGCCATGTGCAAGGATTATGCCTTGTATCTTTTTCGCAGAGCATTTATTTATTTTTTAAAAAAATCTTTTAATCCTTATATTTGGGGCTTTGTCTAACCTAGGCATCCTTGTGTGGGATTGTTAACTTTGTCCTGGGCCCTTATTTGATCTTAAGAGCCTTTTCCGAAGGTTTACTCATTTATCATAACTGTTTTAAGTCTTTGAAAAACCAGAACAGTGATGGGGACGATAAGTTTTCTTTACGTAGACCAGCATAGCAGCTTCCCAAGTTAAAAACTTCGATGTATATACGACCAACCCTTCCATGAAAACCTTTTATATTAATATTGAGGATCTAGAGTCACTTTTAGCCTTCGCTCTGAGGGAGGCCGCCGATGTGTCATCATAGTAGACGCAATTAATGGACCTTTCAACTATGCTCAACAACATATTGATTTCTAAATTTTGATTTGATGTGTTTGTACCAATAATTGGCTTGCGGTGAGGGGGGGGGGGGCTGGTTGCCCTCCAATCATTTTTAAATCTTAATAGTACCACTAGAACTTTCAATTTCCAATCAAATGAGCCCCTGTCAATGTTTTCTTCAACTTCTTCTATACGAAGTGGCTTTGTTAGAAAAATAAATAAACAAATACTATATTCTACCCACTTCACTTTTTAATTCTGTATTTGGAGAAAATTAGCTTAGTCTCGGTGAGATAAACTACTATCCAGGTATGTTTTAACTAAATATTTAATATATAGAGTTGTTTAGGTTAGGTTTTTAATATAATACGTTCTGGGTGGACTGGTATCCATATTTCTTTCTTGCAGTTTCAATATTTTTGTTTCTAAAGCACTTTATTTTCATCATATTCCGGTATATTTTATTAGGATTATTATAAATTCACTTCTTGGGGACAAATACAGAAGGCACTTATGCTTTCATTATAAATTCACTGAACCAAGTTGTTACTACTTTGCTACCAGTCACTTTTCTTAACATTAGACCGTTACTATAAAAGCTATCCGTCGCCTTCATTAACATTATAGTACTATAAACAGACGGTGGTAAAAATCTTCAAAAGATATACTAGTTAGTCGAATTCCGTAGCTCCTCATTCCTGATGACAACAACGATTCAGAATTAGAGCTCCCTCATATTTCTTGGAATTGAAATTTCCGAAAATTTCCAGTCCCTTAACCAAGAAAGTGCCCTACTCTACTTATAACCTATCCTGACTTGGATTAAACTCTGTGTACCTAGCATTAATCTAATATATTTTTCTGTATGAAAAATCAACTTATTATGCTTATGGACGTCAAAATTACTTTTTTGTATTTCAATCAGACTGATCAAAATATCTAGACTGACCGCATTTAAAAATAGGAAAAATTACGTAGAAACCTGTTAAATTAAACCTTGTTATTACATATCTATTTAGCCACATTGCCTGTTTCGACTCTCTGTTTCGACTAATTTATTTGCAGAATATATGTTTCATATTATTTTCAGCTATATTTGAGGTAGATTTTTGAAAAGTTGTATTATGACCAATATTTTATAAAAAATAAGTTAATCAAAAACGTTTTCCAAAACATACTTTTTGAAAAACAAGTATTTTTAAAAATCACATTATTTCTAGAAATTTCCTATTTCAGAATGGTTATAAAACATCCTTTCAATTACTATAATTGTACATGAAACATAGTTTTAAAAGTAATTTTTGAAAAGCTGGTTAGCCTCGAAAGACGGTAACTCTGATTTCAGGCTACAGCTTAACAAAAGCCAAATTGGTACTATGAAATACATTTCTGAGTTTCTGAAATTTGGAAATATGTGTCCGCTTAAATTGATTACATGATAGAATTCCATTTGATTTCAGTTACCTTAAATAAAAATCATAATATCACGAGCCTTAGTTGCGGCGTTGCTAGGGCGAATTTGGGCCATGAGTCTTGCTCCGCCGAACATATAGGATAGCACAAACCGGCACAATCACTAGCCCAAAATGTAAGATACATTTTCAAAAATATTTTTAAATAAAGTTTTTGATTAAATTATTGATTAATCTGCAAATAAATTAGTCGAAACACAGACAATGTGGCTAAATAGATATTTAATAACAAGAGGTCTCTGCGCAGTTGTTCCTATTTTCAAATGTGGTCAGTATGGATGTTTTGCTCAGTTTGAATGACATACATAATGGCAACTGATAGCTTTGTAGTAAAAACTTGGTTCGATAAATTAATGCTGGAAGCATAAGTACTTTAGGTACTTGTCAATTATATCGACCATACCCAAGAAGTGAAGCTATATTAATCCTGAAATATACTAAATTATGATGAAAGTTTAATACTTTAGCAGCAAAATTACTACGACTACAACAGAGAACTATGGAAAGGAGACTGCTAAGAACGTATTACATTAAATACCTAACCTAACCAATTCTATATATTAAGGATTTAACTAAAATATACACGCATAGTAGCTTATCTCACTGAAATATAGTTAATTATCTCCTAGTCCAAACAGAGAAAAAGGTTTGAAAAAAAATCAAATCGACGAAGCTTTTTGGTATGGTCTACAAGATAATTGACAATAATTGACAAGACTTTAAACGAGTAAAGCCAAAGTTGAATATGCAAATCAAACTTAAAAACGAATAAAAATATTTATCTATTGAAGCTTAAAGGAAACCCAAAACGAACAGAAATTAAATAAACAATTATAGCAAATAAACATGCAATATGTACTAACATAAAACAGTAAATAAATCTTAAAACGAGTGAAACTTAAATTGAATATACAAATCAAGCTTGAAACGAATAGAAATCTCTAGAAACCAAAGCTTTAGTTTTGCCTCCTTCTCTTGCTGTAAAAGTCTACAGACTACTGCGTCATTGGCGCTTTGCTGACATTTATATTTGTCTTGAACAGTCTTGAAAAATGCAAATAAATTAAACTGAATGTTTGATTTGTAATGCTACTAATTGTTGATAAATCATTAGTCCAAATTAGTTTTTTTGAGATGTTCTTATTTCACTTCTTACATTTTTGGTGATTTTCAAATAATTTGAAAAGTGGTTGACATTTCGTTCAAGGTTGTTTTTGCTGAGATAAAAGAGTTGATGAAGTTCATATTTTTTTTAAACATGTCTTTTTAATGTCTTTTAGTATTTGCCTTTTTTATTCTTTCAAACAGTTCGTTGTAAAGGCGCAACCCGGCTTAATTCTCTAAAAAACAGAATTTTGATACCAATAAATACATCAAAAGAATTGCATATGTATGCTGATTTTAAATACGTAAGTTTTATCAAGTTTAGTCCAACCCATCAGAAGTTACGAGCGTAAGAAAATTTACCTTATTTTCGAAAAAGGGCAAAACACCCATTAAAAGTCATAGAATCTTAACAAAATTCACACCATCACATTCAGCGTATCAGAGTACCGTATTGTAGAGGTTTCATGCTCCTATATTTACAAATTTGGAATTTTGTGTTTTTTGCCAGAAGAAAGATCACGAATTCGTTTTTTTTTTTTTTCAGGGTTGATCGTATCGGCCCAGTCGTCCTAGAATTCTTCAAAAGGCTTCATTCAAACGGAAATTAAAAGCTCTGGTGCCCTTCTCCTAAGTGACAAAACTTTGGAGGGCAACTAGGCCCCCTCCTATGCTCATGTTTTCCCAAAGTCACCAGCTATAAATTTTCAAATAGTCATTTTGTTCATCATAGTCGAAATATATTATAGCTGTGTCTTTGATGACAACTTAATCCCCCATAGTCCCTGGGGGAAGGGCTACAAGTTATGAACTTTGCCCATTGTTTACATATAGTACTGGTTATTGGCAAGTATACAGACGTTTTTAGGGGGATGATTTCTGGTGGGGGGGGGGTTGGAGATTTGGCTACGCGAGAGGATCTTTCCATGGAAAAAATTTTAATGGGGGAAGATAATTTCTATGAAGGAGGCGCTGGATATCCCAGTATTATTTAAAAATGATCAGAAATTAAATTTAGAAAAAAATAGTTTTTTCAACTGAAAAAAAGGAGTACAATTAAAACTAAATACGAAGAGAAATATTAGGTATATGAGGGGGTTCGTCCCCTAGTCAATACCCCGCTTTTTACGATAAAGTATTTTTAATAATTTCAAAAGAGCTATTTATTCTAATTAAAGGGTCTTTTTGATTCATGAGTCATTCTTAAAGAATTGGAACTAAATTTGAACTTTAGCGTAAAGATTGAGGTAATAACAGGGGGTAAACCCCCTTATATGATGTATATGAGGAAGTTTTCCCCCTCGAAAATACCTTGCTCTTTGCGCTAAAGTTCGAATTTTTAAAATGATTGCCGATATAAGCAATAATTTGTTTGTGTTTTCCGGTCAATCTTATTATTTAATTTTACTTAAGGAGCTTCATAACTATGATTTTTATGTGATATTAAATAAGAAAAAACAAGTTTTTAGTAAGGAGCGATATTAAAACTTAAAACGAACAGAAATCACTCCGAATATGAAAGGGACTGTTCCCTCTTCAACGGCCCGCTCTTTGCGCAAAAGTTTGACTCTTCCTCTCAACTCTACTTTTTAAAACAGTAAAAAAACTAATTTCTGAACATTTTTGAATTAATGCATGTTTTGATTTTGGCTCTCCGCGCATGAATAATTAAAACGTAATTTGCATATTAATTTATTTTTTTGGCTAAATGGCTTTCTCATAGTTTTGATCGGACGATTTTGAGAAAAAAGGAGCGGGGAGTAGGCCTAGTTACCCTCCAATTTTTTGGTTATTTAAAAAGGCAATTAGAACTTTTAATTTTGTACGTTTTTTTAATTTTTTAATTTTTAAAGTTTTTATTAGTAAAAATATGCGTAACTTAAGAATTAACTTACGTAACGAACTTCTATATTCGTATGTTTTTATTACGTATATGAGGGGGTTCATCCCCTAGTCAATACCTCACTCTTTACACTAAAGCTTAAATTTTGTCCCAATTCTTTAAGAATGACCGCTGAATCACAAAGGCCATAGAATAAATAGTTGAAATTAATAACATCACTTTAGCGTAAATAGCGAGGTATTAGGAGGAGGTGAACTCCTCATGTGCATAATAATTTCTGTTCATTTTAAGTTTTAATGCTGCTCCTTATTTTCAGAGGAAAAAACTTTTTCATATTCTATTTTTCTTTGTCCTTAAAAAAATGCTAAAAAGTCCTGCGCCCCCTTCATGGAAATTTTTCCCCCTTGACAAATTCCTGCCTGGAAAGTTCACCCCGCGTAACCCCGTCCCCTCAACCCCTCCTCCAACCAAAAAATCCCCCTGAAAGCGTATGTACACTTCCCAATAACCATTACTATATGGATACACTGGTCAAAGTTTGTAACTTTTATCCCCTCCCATGGGGACTGTGGGGGAGTAAGTCGTCCCCAAAGAAATATTTATTGGGTTTTTCGACTGTGTTGAATAAAATGGCTATCTCGGAATTTTCATCCGGTGACTTTGGGCAAAGGATGAGTGTGGGAGGGGGCCTAGGTGCCCTCCAATTTTTTTGGTCACTTAAAATGGGCACTAGAACTTTTAATTTCCTTTAGAATGAGTCCTCTCACGACATTCTAGGACAACTGGGTCGATACGATTACCCCTGGAAAAAACAAAAACAAAAAACGAACAAATAAACACGCACCCGTGATCTGTCTTTTTGTAAAAAATGCAAAATTCCACATTTTTTAGATAGGAGCTTGAAACTTCTACAGTACGGTTCTCTGATATGCTGAATATGATGGTGTGATTTTCGTCAAGATTGTATGAATTTCGAGATTTTCAAAATTCCTCTATTTCTAGAATAAAAAAATTGCATTAATTTTAATTGCTAGAATAAGCCGAATGCATGTATTCGGCTAGTAGTTGTTTTTAAATAAAAGAAAAACAAGTTTTTTCCAACTGAGAGTACGGAACATCATTAAAACTTAAAACAGAAATAAATTATAATGTCAAAATAAATATTGACATTTCTCACTCCTTAGGTCTGGGACTAAATAAGTAGGGCCAAAAGAAAGACGGCAAAAAAATCGCCTTTACCGTTCCATTGAGCTTATAATACAATAAAATCCTTCAGGTTAAACTGGCAACACAGCATGTACATGCGGTACGGACACTCAGATCTTAAACGCCAAAGGGGTATGTGACTATCCCCCATTAACAGAATATAATCGAGCAACAAATGAATTTATTCAATTCAGATCAAATACACTAATCCGATCAAATAGTTATATAAATTTAGTCACACTGAAGTAGACCGGTTTTACTCGCAGTTCATAAATATCCAATTAAAACCAGATTACTTTACTTTGAACTCTGAATCGATATAATCTGATAATTTGAAATGTTCTCACTTTGAAAACTAGTTCAGTACTAAAATATCCGCGTTATTTTAGTCTTGAACCTCTTTTCTCTCTACTGGCCGCCGTCTCGTTTGAGGTTTTTTTTTGTGGAGTTTTATCTCACTTTGTTGTTATTTTAAACAAATTTCTTTAAAAAAATTTCTATACGTTCTAAAACTTCATGTTCACCTATCTCATAGCAACGTGATTTTAATGGCAAATATCCTCATACGAAAACATTACAGAGATAATTCAAAAAACGGTCACTGGAACCATTATTGTATTCATACACTGAGATATAGGCACTGACGCATCAAGAGTACCGCAAGGATATTTTCCAAAGACAAATGGAGGAAAGTACCTTCAGTTGCAGGGGCTAAAAAACCCCTCTCGTTAATTCAAAAAAAATTTGTTTTGGTATCTTGATTTACAAAGAATCGAAAAAATATTCTCACCCCCATATTTTGAAAATCCTTTTTCTTAGTATCCTCATTAAGAAAATAAAATCGAAGGAAATCCTTGCCCCTCCCTCCTATATTCTCGTGAGCTAGTACTCTTTTGGTTTTGGTTTTAACAGGATTTAAACGTGAGTAATTCTCACTTTCTTCTTTTGGTAGTTTTTTTTTTATTTCTTCGTGCTTCCAAGGGGAAACAATCAACCCCCTGGCGGCACCCGTGCCACACAGAACCATTACCTACAATATACACAAAGAGCCATGTGTATTATCAACTCAACGTATATTTCATTACATATATACAGAACAAACAAAATATTGTACATACTGTGCAAAAATACAACGAAAATAATTGTTGTTCAATATTGGCAAATTGAGCAAAATCAAAATGATTACAAAGTCTTACGGTGGTATAGTCAAGGCAAATACTGGGAATGTTTATCCTAAATAATATATGGAGTAACTGGAATAATTCATTATAATTAAACATTATAACAATCATGCATAATTACAAACAATTACTAACACAATTATAATTGAATGTAATTATTATAAACCATTGAAGTTACAAATAACTATTATGGTAATTCATAAAAATATATAATTATTGCATTTAATCGATACCTAATTATATATTTTCATACCAAATTATTAGCCTACTTGTACTGAATAATTGTGTGCTATAAATCTAAGTTATGACATAGGACAAAAGGTTCGTCGCTACGAAATGTTCGGCTGGCTTTGTTTGGCGGATTAGAACAAAAATTCTCCAAGTCTCTCGAGCAAGTTTCTCAAAAAAGAATTCTTCGACGAAAAAAAAAAGAACCCGAATGCTACGTGTTCCCAGCAGCTTAATTAGAAAATTTTTATTTACTATAGTTTTTTCGGCCAGTAAAACGGATTTCCGAAGCATTTCCGATGGGTTTTCAGGCACTGACTGAATGAAACCTGTTCCACGTCATGATCGGGCTTCTTAAAATCTTGAAACAAGCAACGAGGATGACGTAGTTCAGGTCTCACTGTAATTTTGCTTGAAAACACATGAAAGCCCACAAATTAATAGAGCTAAGGTGAGCAGAAATGTCATTTCTACTTTGTTGAGTAAAAAGGCTCAACATAGTATATTTTTAGGAAAAGTTTTAATATTTATGATATATCAAAATAAGACAGCTTAGTTTTACTTTTAAAGAAGTTAATAGTTATTTTAGAACATGTTTCTTAAACAACTGTTTTCCTACTTTATGAGTTTCTTGGCAATTGCATAAAAAAAAAAAAAAATCAGGTTAAATGTTTATCAGGATGGTGTACAGAAAAACTGAACATGAGTTACTAAATTGGACATTTTGTAATTAAATTGAGAGAGGAATTCAAACTGGAATTTTACATTCTGCAATTCAATAATGCATTGGGTATGATTTTGTACAGTCGAAGAAGTAGCTATTTCTACTAGCCACTTTTTGGCCACTGGCTTGAGACCAGTTTAAATTACCGTAAGTATACAGACTGGAAGATAATACTTGCATTACTGTAATCAAACGCACACCTTAAGAGCCCATCACAAACGAGTAGAACAATACAGAATTTTTTTTTTGTACAATATAGTGGAATACTACAAATAAACACTTGGACCCTATATCCAAGGACCGTCCTCAACAAAACAAATAAAGGAAGAAAATATAAAAGAAACTCACATTAAAAAAGGATTTTTAAAAATGAAATCTTTTTAAAACAGTCCTAGCATCATTGCTTCAGGAAAATTCAACCAGGATGCCCTGAAAAGATTTTAGTTTTAAACATGGTATTTCAATGTAAGTTTCTTTTATATTTTCTTTCCTTTTTTTGCTGAGGATTGCCCTTGGATATAGGGTCAAAATTTTCATTTGAAGTTCGAATTTCACTATTTTGTACAAAAAAAAAAAAAAATCCCCAGTGTTCCACTTGTTGTTTATGATGGAAAGGCAGCGTAGTCTTAGTCGCTATTTACGGAAAGCGAATCAGAGAGTGAGGCTCAGTGGCAAGGCCAATAGGCCAACATTCCCAGAAGAAACCTACAGACCCCTTGCTTGAGGCGATTTCAAAGTACCTGATTTTATAATTTATAAACTGAGGAGAATATTTGCACCTAGGCAATTAAACGCAAATACCCCGTTAGGGGACACCTCAGCACAGAGTAAGGCAGAAAAATGATAATTACAAAAATAACAATGGCTTTTTGCCCTTTTTCAATGGCTTCTGAGACACAAACTTCTATAATAAAAATAAATAGTATAAAAATAAATAGCGAAAAAACAATAAAATAATGACTGCACTAATATATGTACCAAAGGTACGACTCTTAGAGGGAGGGAGCGATAGAGGACCAAGAGGATTTTTCTGGGGGGGGGAGGGCAAGACACGAAAAAGTCCAATTTATTCCACTGTTTTCAACAGCACTCACTGACTGGCCCTTTAGAACAACCTCGGGAGGAAGTTCTCCCTTCTGTGCATACTAATGAGCGAAATTTTACCAAACAGCAAACTTGTTATAGTGTTGGGCTGCTTACTGCAAAGATTAGTTGCCAAGAGACGTGAAAGGTTTATAGGGGGAGGGAGACCTACAGCAACTGAAAAAATAGTTAAGTCTTAACATTCAGATGTATTTAAGATAAATTTAAGATGTATTTATCAAGCCCTAAGAAAGATTTGTCTCTCAATCCCAACTAATAGTTTGGGCATACATCTGAATCAATATGTCGACCTTGCAATATTAAAGTGGAAAAAAGCGATTTTCGCCAACAATCAACACTCAAATAAGGCATATAATTCAAACCGTAGAAAAATATTTAATACTTTCTTATACTTGACGGTAAATAGATAATATATCAACAGAATAATACGCAACTTTGAATTGAGTAAACACTAGTAAACAATAAGAATATATATAGGGAAATAAAATAGGAATATAAATAGGGAAATAAAGCCAAGACAAGGGAGACCTGGAACTCGGTCCAAGACAAGAGGGGATCACGCCATTGTCTTCCTTCCGAGGAGCAACAATGGGAGGTTTATAAACTACATTTGAGTTATAAACAACACAAAAAAAAATCAATAAAAATGAGACTCGGAAAAAAGGTGAAATACCAAACAGGTACGTAAACAGATCTGTTACAAAGTTACTCCATAGTTATACCCCCCCCCCCAATCAGTTTTTCCATTCAACTTCGTATATCACTGCAAACTAAAACATTTACTTATTCAGCAGGCGAGTGTGATGAGCAGCTTTTAGGGCAATAATAATACAGCTTACAGCTACAAAGCCTGTCTTAGTAAGAAAAAACTATAATGCCATCTATGATTTCTAGGTTAAAGAATGTGCTTCAATTATAGATAGTATATAAAGTTGAATATAGGAATCAAAATGCGTAATCGAGCGCGAAATTGTCCTATTCCGTATAAATTCATTGCAGATGTTCCAAAGTCCAGTGGTTAAGCCTTTAATAGGTAAGTTAATGCTGTAAACAGTGATTGATAATTTTATTTATAATAATATAATTGTTTCATACATCTTGATCCTATATTTTATCTTATTATCATATCTTATCTTTTTTCAATTGTATACTGTTTGTTTTGTTTTTTAATTAGTTCCAATTTTTTTATTTTCGAGTTGGCTATAAAAGGATAGTTCTATATATTTTATTTTCGAGTTGGTTGCAAGAGGGTAGAGTCGTCTTTGTATTTTTGTTTATGGTTTTTGGCAGGTCTGTGGTGTTTTAACACCTGAAAAAAAAATTAAGCTGGTGGAACTGGACTACAGAACGCTCGAAAATAGAACATTTAATCGAATTTTTTACCGAATGAGTTTTCGAGCACCAGGACAAATTCGCTCAGATCGCAGACCGTCTTCCATATTCAACCTAGTCAGACTGTTTAAAGTATCACAGACGAAGTGTTAATAGAATTTCTAAGGGCGCTATCAGCGTTTTTTTAGTAAACGTTTTCTTTTCAAGTAGTAGTTATTTTTCAGGCGTAACAGTAGTTTTTTCGTTAACAGCGTAGTAAACGTTTTCTTTTCAAGTAGTTTCAAGTGTTAACAGCAGTTTTTCAGGTGTTAACAGCGTTTCTTTAGTAAACGTTTTCTTTTCAGTAGTAGTTTTTTCCAAGGCATTAACAGTAATTTTTTCAGGCGTTAACAGCGTTTCTTTAGTAAACGTTTTCATTTCAGGTAGTAGTCTTTTCAGGCGTTAAAAGCGTTTCTTTAGTAAATGTTTTCTTTTCAGGTAGTAGTTTTTTCAGGCGTTAACAGCGTTTCTTTAGTAAACGTTGTCATTTCAGGTTGTAGTTTTTTCAGGCGTTAAAAGCGTTTCTTTAGTAAATGTTTTCTTTTCAGGTCATAGTTGTTGTTTTTTTAACTGAGCATTTGAAAATCCCAACCAAATTAAATTTATACATAAAAACTTTTTTTTTCTTAAAGTCGTATCAACCTTTGAAAACGCGAGGTGCAAAACGCTTAAAAATATGCAATAATAACATGATAATGGAAAATAATAAAAGAAGAACTATAGCGTAGAGAAAATTTTGGTAATACCACAAAAAGCAGAATCAGCAGAAAATGAGAAAAGGCACGTCTTTAACATAAATTTATACATATATTTTTTTTTTCTTTTTTACTATACATATTTTTTTTCAAAAATAAATTCTGAGGCTCTCCACTGTTTAATTGATCGTTGAAATTTAGATTAAAAGCTTGAGAAAAAATAAAGCTACTTTTATTGCTTAGATGTATATTTTGATTCGTCACGGTTTCTACTGGTGTCAAAATTTCTAATAAAAGAAAAAATGTGGGACACTCCTTGTTTTTTTTAGGGGGGAAATTATCCTTTTTTTGAGGGGGGAAATTATCCCTTTTTTTGAGGGGGGAAATTATCCCTTTTTCCCCTATGTGCATATTTAAAATTACATTGAAACCACACTGGCTAAAGAGCTTCATTGGAAACAAAAAGGGAAGTAAATTATCACATAACATTTAGGGCATATCACTACATGGAAGATTAAACGTACGACTCCTCTCCACTTGCACTTTCTACGGAGTCCGATCTCTTCGACTTTCTCGTCGAACTTTTCGCATCGCTCCTCTGTGAATCACTAGAGAAAAGTGCACGCAATTTCGTTACGCTCCAATTAATTTCCTCACGAGTTGCATTAATCACACGTGGCTGGGATTGTTCCTCATCTTGTCCTGGCAAAGACTGTGATCTACTAACCTTCTTTGACCTATCACGAGATCGAAGTCGTTCACTCGGTCCACGCACCCGTTCACCACCAATTTCTTCTGGTTGTTCATCTGAAATTTTGTCCAAATTCAGCCAAGAGCCGGATGTCTGGCAACTCTGATCTCTCATGAATTCATTAGCACTATAATCACTTTTATCAGTTTCAAAATCGTATGTTTGAATAGCCATATCCGTTTTAGCTTTACATTTAGTATTTAATTCTTTCTTCTCAGATTTTGCTTCGTGGATTTCTCGCTCGCGTCTTACGTTATCTGTTTTTGACCTGTGTCTCTCCTTAGGGGGCAACAAGGGGGGATTTTCATTAGTCAATCTTAAGCTACTTAAAAAGTTGGTGTCAATATGTACTGTTACTGGCCTTTGTCTTTTTATCGATTCTTTCCTATAGAGCTTAATTTCTTCTTTGGTCCTTTGTTTTGGAGGGAGGGGAGGTGGAGTCATTTTTGGAGGTAAAGATGGCGGAATGTCTCTAATTGACCCACAATTTGCCCTGCCTTGACAATGTACATTTGTTAATTTCTGCTCCTTTGTCTGATTATACTGTCTAACTGTATCAACACGTTTGGCTTGGGCTTCTTTAAACTTATTCGCGCTATCATTCAAAGTTCTCTGAGGCTCATAAACCCTCAAAGAAAATGGCTGACTATGGCGAGGCACTTCTTGATAAATTGACAGCTTTTTAGCAACTGTTTGTCTGGTCATCGTTTCCTCGTATGTCGGAGGGACTGACCGTGTTTCCCACTCTTTTCCTCTCGAGTTTGACCTTGAAACATGTGGTGTCAGGTCATCATCAGAGAGTGTACTCGAATCACCTACATCTTCCATATGTGGAGTTGATGTGCTTAATGACGGCCTAGTTCTACCGTAAATTGGCTCTGATGATATATAAGTCCTTGAAACTTTAGGTGAATTCTTCAGATCAGGTTGAGTTTTGGTTTGACGACGTACCCTAGCCCCAGAGTTTAATTTCGTCATGCTTGCCAAACTTTCATCAGAAGTACTACGTCGTAAGCCTCCAACATCATCATAAACATCACACCCCATCTTATTCCGGATTTCCCTGCGAAGAGCAGATCTTCTCCGGAACAGTTCTTGTCTCCTATGATTCTCTGAATGATCAGAATTCATTACTGGCTGAATACTCTGTCTTGGCACTGCGTATATATCATCGGCTATCGGAGACACATACGCACCAGAAAATTTATCACTCAATTTCGTTCCATAGATAACATTTTCAGTTCTAGATAGTTTACTCTTATAAACAGACTCATAAGGGATATGCACTTTCCTCATATTTTCATATGGAGACTGATCCCATCTAGGATCAGAGCCACATCCTGAGCTACTATAGTTTGATTTTCGGCTGCTAGAGGCGCTCGATTCGTTCCCCTCTTCTTCATCGACGTTCAATTGAGTATCACTTAGTGTTAAGCCTGAGTCACGACTCAAGTTCGTAACGGAATGTTTGTTGCGTCGCAAGTCACCTGGATGCTCGTCAGATTCAACAGGAACCAAATCTCTTTCTAAAGAATCGACCGATGAATCATCACGACGGAGCTCCCCTGCAATAAAACGTCCATTTATAGTAAACCATCTAATTACAGTTCAAAAAACGTCTACAAACGTTCATCTACGTTTATTTACAGTGTAATATTAATAAATAGCTCTGCCTATATAATTACATGACTGTTCGTCTACAAGCATCACCTTATATACAACAAACTGTTACTTATAGACTATAAATGCCTATTCATAGTCTGCAAGTATCTAATTACAATCTATAAAGAAGTTATAAAAACGTTTTCAAACGTTATCTATGTTAATTTACAGTGTATTATTGGCAAATGCTCCTGTCTAAGACGTTACATCACAGTTTGTCTATAAGTATCTGATAAAGACGTCTACATTTACTCACTTATTGAAAAACACTAATATCTATTTAATTAGATAACTCTTTGTCTATTTGCGTCAATTTACAGACTATGAATACCTTTTTACATACTATAAACGCCTTTTTAGTCTTTAAACGTTTCTGTTTATTTTATATTAATTGACAAATGGTTATGTAACTATGTGCCGATTTTTGTATAAACACCCTTCTACTTTTGTAGGTGTATTTTATCGGCAAATACTCCTATATGTGTAGAATAAACAAAAGTTCAAATGAAGATGGGTCTTTTTATAAGACAGTGAGAACAGATACAAAAATATGGATATTTCGGTCATATACACCAGTAGTCACCATCAGCTGAATTTTCTGTTGATGACGGCCACTGCTGATACTGATGACTGGTATATGCGGTTGAAATATCCAGATTTTTTGTATTTCTTTTCACTGTCTAATAGAAGAACTTATCCCTATTCTAACTTTTATTTATTCGCCATAGAAAGATAGAGCGGTTTCAGAAAAAAAAACTAATTTAAGGTATACCGTTGAAAATCCTATCTTATGTAATTACAAGATACCTTTATTCTTGACTGTTGCGTAAGGAAAGTGTTCCTGAAGATACCTTATTCATGATTGTTGCGTATATAAAGTCTGGAGTGAGTAAGATAAGTATTTTTCGAGGGAAATAGCTGAGAGAATCACGATACGGACCAGAAGCAAAATTGTTGATTTTGATTCTGCTCTGGCTCTCTACGCTCTTGAATACCAGGATCATTTAGCTCTTTTTGATGAAGCAAGTGTCCACAACCGCATCAGCGGTTGTGGATCACAGCATCAGAACCACTCTCAACTTTTGAGATTAACGGCCAAGCTGTCGATGTGGTACGGCAGTTCACGTATCTCGGATCAATTATATCCTCAAGTGGGACACTTGACGCCCAAATCTCAGCTAGATCAGCCAAGGCAGGCTCTGTGTTCCGACGACTTCTGAAAGCAGTCTTCCACAAACCGCAAATTAGCCGCAATACTAAAGTCCGAATTTACAACGTCACCGTCTCAAGCATCGTGCTGTACTCATCTGAGACGTGGCCGATAACCCAGACACAGCTAAGAAAGGTCAATGCCGTTCAGACTAGACATCTGCGTCGAGTTGAAGGCTACAATGATCGGCAATACTGAGATCCTGAAGACCTTCAATCTGGCGAACCTCTCTTCCCAAGTAGAATCCCGCTCTCTATGGTGGTACGGCCACCTACTCGGTCTCCCGCTACGTACCTCCGTAAAAATCATCTCGGACTTCAATCCCTCGGAAAATGGCTGGAATCGCCCTCGAGGAAGGCCACGCACTAGATGGGCTGATGAAATAAACCAACGCTGGCTCAGCCGCAACATCACCCCAAATGAGGCCCCATCCTTAGCCCTAGACAGGGCTACTAGGAGAAGACTGACGGCGGTGTCAACCAGTTCTCTTTACGCTGGCGACCCTGCTGAGCAAGAGCGCTAAGTCAAGTGTCCACAATAAACAGTTTACCATAATATTTTACAGAAGCGATTGATATAAAAACAAAAAAAAATACATAAGGACATTACTTTAAACAGAGATACTAGGGTATTTTTAAAATGAGGGTATTTATGAAGGTTTTACCTGACAATTGGTATCGGGGTATTCAAATGATAATTTATTTTTTTTTTTTAAAGACACAATTATATTCCAATTATAAAAAAAGGATCTATTAGTCATGATAACACAAGTCAAATCAATAGACAGGCTGTGCCTAATGTCGTTTGTTTTGAATTTCAGTTACTTTTTCGCTTTTGTTCAGATTACTTCAAATAGTTCGTTTTTTCTTTCACCGATAGCACCTGCTTGAATTATCTTTGACCCGAAGGTTGGTTATGCCCGAGGGGGGGGGGGAATCGGACCAGATGGAAGGACAGCCTTCAAAAGCTCCTCGACATGGCCGACACTACTAATGTCGAGGCCCCCCTCATACCAGCAGATTGATCCACCTGGAGGAACAAAGTTGTTACGCTCTCTACGCCACATTTCAGGTGGCAGGAGCATTAAGTTTTTTTTTTTTTTCAAGTTCAAGTTATTATTTCAACATTCACAAATCAATAAATAAAATACAACACTTTCGCGCTGGGGAAAACCTATGGGGATTTGGACATATCTACCTATTGTTCTAACAGCTTTATTTTGTAGAATTTGTACTCTTCCATAATTGGATAAGAAGTTGCTGCTCCATGGGAGGCAGCCGTAGGAGATATATGGATAAACCAACGAATAATATATAATTAGAAGTATCCTCTGTGGGAGAAAGTGCTGCAGACGCCGAAGTATGCTCATTGTTTTTTTTTCCAGGGGTGATCGTATCGACCCAGTGGTCCTAGAATCTTGCGAGAGGGCTCATTCTAACGGAAATGAAAAGTTCTAGTGCTCTTTTTAAGTGACCAAAAAATTGGAGGGCACCTAGGCCCCCTCCCACGCTAATTATTTTCCCAAAGTCAACGGATCCAAATTCTGAGATAGCCATTTTATTCAGCATAGTCAAAAAACCTTATAACTATGTCTTTGGGGACGAGCTACTCCCCCACAGTCCCCATGGGAGGGGCTACAAGTTACAAACTTTGACCAGTGCTTTCATATAGTAATGGTTATCGGGAAGTGTACAGACGTTTTCAGGGGTATTTTTTGTTGGGGGAGGGGTTGACAAGATGGGGATATGTTTGGGGAACTTTCCATCGAGGAATGTCATGGGGGAAGAAAATTTCCATGAAGGGAGCGCAGGATTTTCTAGCATTATTAAAAAAAAACAATGAAAAAATAAATATGTGAAGTTTTTTCAACTGGAAGTAAGGAGCAGCATTAAAGCTTAAAACGAACAGAAATTATTACGCATATGAGGGGCTCACCTCCTCCTAATACCCCGCTCTTTACGCTAAATCATTTTTAGTGATTTCAACTATTTATTCTACGGCTTTTGTTATTCAGGGGTGATTCTTAATGAATTGGGACAAAATTTAATCTTTAGTGTAAAGAGCGAGGTACTGACGAGGGGGTGAACCCCTCATATATGTAATAAAAACATGAGATTACAAAAGTGCGTTACGTAAGCTAATTTATAAGTTACGTTTATATTTTACTAATAAAAACATTCGTAAAAATTAAAAGTTGTAGTTGCCTTTTTAAGTAACCAAAAAATCGCAGGGCAACTAGGCTTCTTCCACCGTTCCCTTTTTTCTCAAAATCATTCGAT
>NC_088881.1:32880079-32903847 GCF_032884065.1 Artemia franciscana
TTACAGTATTGCGCAATGGTATGGCAATCAACATTAAAATCCCATCTGAAAAAACTGGATTCAATCCACAAGAATGCCTTGAAGATCATCAAACACACAGAAGATTATCTCTCGCTGAAATCGCTGTTTGAGCTTTCCTGCTTGGTTTTTGCTTTCAGATTCCTCTCCGGCTTGCTTCCACCACCTTTTAGGAATCTATTCCGTTTGGTATCCGAACAGCGTCTTCCAATTACAAGACTATCTGCACAGATCCATATTCGAAATACGCCAACAGTGAGGTCGGATTTTTCGCCTGACATCGTCTGTGCTAAGGCCTACAATACCCTACCGCTTGAACTGAGAGGTAGGAGCTCCCTTGGTTCTTTCAAAAAGAGAATAAAAAATTATCTTGTTTTGAAGTAGTTTAATTTGAATAATGAATCTAATTAGAAAAGTGATTTTAGCTATTATTGAGTTTTTTTGTGGGGGTTGGAGTGGTTTGCTCCTGGATGAAGAGGTGGGGACTTGTAAGGATGTTTTTTTTGGTAGGGGCCATGGTTGTATCGAGAAGTGGAGGGAGAGCCATAGTGCGTATTTATTTTTGAGGTAATATGGGACTCAGCATGCAGTTTTTGCATAGAGATGAGAGATTAAGTATGTTATGACTGTTATAATTTTTTTTTTAATAAACCCGAATGAACTGAACTGAACTGAAGATGAAAATCAACCGGGACAGCGTTAATCTAAACTGAAAATGATAGCGATGATGATTCGGTTTGGGATTTTCACTTGGATAAGGTCATCACTGCCTGCCAGATTTTAGTAAAAAAAAGACAAAGGTTCGGCGATATGTATTTCATAGTGGCGAAAGACAAGCCAAGGTAAAACAAACCAAATAACTTGAAAGTGATATCGACAAGTATAGGTGTTGAAGGTTCTATGTGTTCCCTGGAGAGCTCTCCATGTGCCCGAGGAAAGAATCGCAAACCAAGCTGATTCATTTGGAGTTTGCTACTTTAAAAGTAAATGGTAAGTGGCAAGTGGAGAATTTTTAAATGCAAAATTATTTGAATTATTCTGTTTCCTAAATCTTGTGTTTTTCAAGGTAAGATTATGGTTATTAAGAAAAATAAATAGATTATTATTTAGTAGAGAGTCCAAAAAAAATTGTGAGAACTGAGGCTTGCGACTTAGTAATATGTTATTTATAATAGTAATAGTAATATGGACTTTCAAGATTGTGTTCTTACTTGTAAAAAGCGATTCCATTGCGGCATATGTAAGCGAGGTTTTCGTTGGAACAGTGCCCTCATTAGACACATGAGGATCCACACCGGTGAAAAGCCATTTAAGTGTGACATATGTGAGCATGGTTTTAGTCAGAGCTGCCACCTCGCTTCACATATGAAGATCCACACCGGTGAAAAGCCACCGGTTCAAGCCACATTCAAGTGTGACGTTTGTAAGCGAAGTTTTAGTTTTAAAAGCAACCTCACTAGACACATAAAGAGATTCCATTGGTGAAAATCCATTGAAGTGTGACATGTGTGATCGACGTTTTAGTAGGAATCACAACCTTACTAGACACATGAGGATCCACACCGGTGAAAAGTCATTCAAGTGTGACATATGTAAACAAGGTTTCATTACTAACGATGACATCACTACACCCATGACTATCCACACCGATGAGTGAGGTATTAGTAAGAAAGGAACCTCACTACGCACATAGGGATCCACACCGGTGAAAAGCCATTCAAGTGCGAAATATGTGAGTGAGGTCTTAGTCAGAATGTTAGCCACACTAGACACATAAGGATTCACACTGGTGAGAAGCCATTCAAGCGTGGCATATGCAAGCAGGATTTTATTCAGGACTAGGACCTCACTAATCACGTGATTATCCATGCCGGTGAAAAGCCATTCGAGTGTGATTAAATGAAAAAAAGAGTTTTCACTGAAATATTATCTCACAAGACACCAAAGGAATATGAACTGTATGGTAAACTGAAAAAGCTGAAAGAATGTTATTGAACATTAGAAGGGAATTTAATCTTATTAAACAAAACAGGAAAAGACATTAAGTTTGATAGATATAACGAGAGTTTCAGTCAAAACGCCCCAGACATTAAATCTCTAGAAGTGTCTCAGGCATTTGACACCTTTTTTAGCTGGAATTTATCAAAAGCTTCAACTCTGTGTAATTTGAGGACCAAAATGTGCATGTGAAATCTCCAATTCTACCCAACTCTCACGTTAGGCTTCAAACTGACGTGTCAAGAGTCTTTGACCAATGGGAGATATTAGTGATAACGTACAGAGGCTATGTGCATTTTCCAACCTTTGTACTGACGAGTTTTGATCTTGTTGAAACTAGTGAGGCAAAGGGAGGGATGTATTTTAGGATGGAGAAAAAAAGTCCTATGTCCTACAAAAATTCAGATTGTTTTAAGCTTATCTTGATAATCAATTCGAATTTAGTTTATCCGATGCTTATCATTGTTTAATTTCTCATATCTTTTCGTGAACAAGCATTTCATTTTTAACGGAATCAATAACATTGTGCAGAGTAAAAGAATGAGGTGTTTTCAGTGCCAAGAGTACGGTCACGCTGCTAAGGACTGTAAAAACGCTACTCGCTGTTCCCGTTGCAGTGGCAATCATTTGAACAATAAAGAGAAACCCAAGGATGTAAAAGCTGTTGTATCTAATCACAAGATGGATTATATGTAAATGTAATAAATGACGAATCATAAATCTATAGGCATAATATTTCATAGCGCTGCATTTCTCATCCATTCCTTTGTTAGTGGCTGGATTTATCAATTTAATATTAAAGTGATAACAATTTTATGCGTATCAGTAGGCATCAATTCGATTGCTGTTTTGAAAAGAAGCACTAAATTATTATTTTTGTGGAAAAGATGTTGCAACTGGGAAGCAATTGTCCTTTCAACGTCGTTTTTTTAAAACATCGATATCACTTTCAAGTTATTTGGTTTGTTTTACCTTGGCTTGTCTTTCGCCACTATGAAATACATATCGCCGAACCTTTGTCTTTTTTTACTAAAATCTGGCAGGCAGTGATGACCTTATCCAAGTGAAAATCCCAAACCGAATCATCATCGCTATCATTTTCAGTTTTGATTAACGCTGTCCCGGTTGATTTTCATCTTCAGTTCAGTTCAGTTCATTCGGGTTTATTAAAAAAAAAATTATAACAGTCATAACATACTTAATCTCTCATCTCTATGCAAAAACTGCATGCTGAGTCCCATATCACCTCAAAAATAAATACGCACTATGGCTCTCCCTCCACTTCTCGATACAACCATGGCCCCTACAAAAAAAAACATCCTTACAAGTCCCCACCTCTTCATCCAGGAGCAAACCACTCCAACCCCCACAAAAAAACTCAATAATAGCTAAAATCACTTTTCTAATTAGATTCATTATTCAAATTAAACTACTTCAAAACAAGATAATTTTTTATTCTCTTTTTGAAAGAACCAAGGGAGCTCCTACCTCTCAGTTCAAGCGGTAGGGTATTGTAGGCCTTAGCACAGACGATGTCAGGCGAAAAATCCGACCTCACTGTTGGCGTATTTCGAATATGGATCTGTGCAGATAGTCTTGTAATTGGAAGACGCTGTTCGGATACCAAACGGAATAGATTCCTAAAAGGTGGTGGAAGCAAGCCGGAGAGGAATCTGAAAGCAAAAACCAAGCAGGAAAGCTCAAACAGCGATTTCAGCGAGAGATAATCTTCTGTGTGTTTGATGATCTTCAAGGCATTCTTGTGGATTGAATCCAGTTTTTTCAGATGGGATTTTAATGTTGATTGCCATACCATTGCGCAATACTGTAAGTGGGGTCTAATGAGTGCATTGTAGAGAAGGGTAAGGGTTTTACGTGGGAATGTTTGTTTCAGTTTTTTCATGATACCCAGATTCCTTGAAAGCTTTAATTCTACAGCATGGATGTGAGGAAGGAAAGAAAGGTTTTCATCTACTATTACTCCTAAATATTTTGCACATCCATTTACTGGTCGTTGAACCTTTCCACGAGACGTCACAATTCCTGTTATTTCTGGGTGAAGGGTTCCTACCCTAGAAAATAGTAGGATGCAAGATTTTTCTACATTGATGACAAGTTTGTTGGCATCCATCAACAGATAGGTCTCTTCTATGATGTTTTCAAGCTTCCGCTGGAGTGAAGGCATATCAAGTCCGCAGCAGGTAATTGTAGTGTCGTCAGCGAATGCTATAAGTTCATCTTGCTCGTTAGTAATGTCCTCAGATGTTTGATCAAAGCATAGGCTACAGCATTTTTGGTCGTCATGATTCGGATTAAGGATACGAGTTAGGTCATTTACATGGACTAAAAACAAAAGAGGACCGAGGATTGATCCTTGGGGCACACCAAATTTCACAGTAGTGTCGTTTCTTGGGTCGTCACCAATGTAGATGCACCTATTTTGAAGGTAAGATTCAAACCATTGAAGGGCTATCCCCCTCACTCCAATATGTTGCAACTTTCCCAGTAAGATTGTATGATCCATGCTGTCAAATGCTTTCTTGATGTCAATCAATATAGCAGCTGGCAGAAGACCTGAGTCAAGTGCTCTGTTGATGAATAAGCTTAGGGATGCCAGAGCATCTTCTGTTGAATGACCAGGTCTGAAGCCGAACTGACGACTATTAAAAAATCTTTTTTTTTCGAGAAACTGGTAAAGTAGTCTTTGTAAGGGTTTTTCAAAAACTTTGGAAAAAAACAGATAATATGGATATGGGTCGGAAATTTGATGGATCGTCATGAGGGCCACCTTTATGCAGAGGGATTATTCTTGCTTTTTTTAGTATCGAAGGAAAAACACCACTTCTTAGAGACAGGTTTATCAAATAAGTTAATGGTTCTAGGATAGAAGGGAGGACTGCTTTCAGGGCTTTCGTGTGTATCCGGTCAAATCCAGATGCTGATGTGCCTTTCAAGGTCTTCACAATTAGCTCTACTTCAGTTGATGTCACAGGAATTATTGCCATTGATTTGGTGCATGCTGAGCCAAGGTAATGCTTGTAGGGTTTGTGGGGACTTTTCGCAGAATTAGATGTAATTCCTCCTATCCTTGCGAAAAATGTACTGAGTTCTTTTGCAACCTGAGTGGGTTCCGTAACAGCCTCCCCGTTGACAAAAAGTCTGGAAGGCAATTCTGCTTTCTTATCATTTGGTCGCAAAACCGAATTAATGACCTTCCAGACTTTTCGTCCATCCTTCCCACTTTCAGATATTTTATTATTCACATAAATTCTTTTTGCTTTCCTCAGAACTGAATGAAGGCGTTTCTTATACGTCTCATATCTCTCTAGGTTTTCTCGGCTTGGGTGGTTTCTGTAATTTGCCCATAACTTATTTTTCTTATTTATGCATATGAGTAAGCTTTCGGTAACCCATGGGCGTATTGGGGTATTTTTTCTTCCACGGTTTCTTGGTTTATCTATGAAACAGCATGCTTTATATGCAGCTACAAACACATTGTGGAAAATTTCAAAACCTTCGTTCACATCCTCATTTGCTAGGACACTGTCCCAAGAAACTTTTTTTAACTCATCATTTAACAGTTTAAGATTCTCCTCTTTAAGATTAATTACTTGTAGACCCTGGTTAGTTCTTACGAGTGGAGTTGGTATCCTCGCCGTGTTGAAGACAGTGTGTATAGGAAAATGATCAGATGTGTCACTGGTGATGACTGATACCTTCGCCGGACATAATGTAGAAAAAATGTTGTCAATCAGTGAGTGTGTACTTTCTGTTACTCTGGCTGGAATTGTAATTGAAGGGTAAAGATTAGACCCTGACATAATAGTGAGAAGATCCACTGAGCTATTTCTTAGAGGAAAGGCTAGATTAATGTTAAAATCACCCATGATGATCACATCTTGGTTCTTGTTTCCTATTAGCTGTAAAATCTGAGTTAGTATATCCGTAAAAGCAGAAACAGAACCAGAGGGTGAGCGATATATTTCTCCAATCAATATCTTTTTCTTAGAAGGCCCATATAGTTCAAGGAAAAGTGATTCAAAAACGCCTTCAACATTCCGGCTCAGTTGATTGTTAATATGCACAGCATATTCATTCCTCGCATAAATAGCCAATCCTCCTCTGCGAGCTTCTTTTCTATGTAGAAAATTTGATTTATAGCCTGGGATATCTAGGAGGCTATCCGTTTGTCCTGTAAGGAATGTCTCACATAATCCAATTATGTTGGGTTGCAGTTGGTGGCACATTGAAGGTATTTCCATAAACGACGAACATAATCCTTGACAGTTAAGTTGAAGCACAGAGAACTGAGATTCAGAGTGCCCCTTGGTTAAATCTATTAAATCAACATATTTACTTCTAGGATAATTACTTTCACTAACTAACGGCAAATCATCTTCATTACTTATTTTTTCATCAAAAATTTTCTCTAAATCCAAAAAAGAATTCTCTAACTTTTTTAACCGGTTATAATCTTTTGGCAATGACGAAGTGATTAGCCCCCGGGATGAAGAATAGGAACTCATTACTTACCTAATAATTTCCAGGGGACAAGGCCATATCTTGAAGTGAAGCAAAAGCCATGAGAAATACACACACCCGTAGGAACTTTTTTTGAATTCTGAAAGAGAAAAACAAAACAAAGAAAATGGAATAACATGGATAAAAAATAGCACTGAAATACACATTTTAGACAGAAAAATGTAAGCAAGCGGCAATCAACTTGTAATGACAACTACATAATAAGGAGAAAAAAATAAAAAATATATAGAAAAATTAAGGAATGTCCAAGAACTTAATCAACATCCGACCGTGGCAAGGATGGGGGAAAATCAACATGGAAATCTAATCAATTGCCAATCAACTTATACTGGCAAAACTTATGAATGAAAGGAACACACACAATTATGACTCTGAGTCTAATTCCTCAGGTTGAACTGACTGCGCGGTTTTGCGTTCTTTAGCCGCAAGCCTTTTGGCATTATCTCTTTGAGCCGCTTCCTCGGCTGTTTCTTCTGCCATTGCAGGATTTATAATAAATATTCTCTTTGAATTGCAAGCCTTATATACTTATCTATGGCCCCCTGGATCCGCCCCTGCTCTAATTTTCCTACTACTCAGAAAACTGCGAAATTCAAGACGAAAATGAAGCTGCATGGCATTCATGACGTAGAAAGACGTTTTTGAATAGTAACAATCATGGAATAGTAACAAATAGTAATAGTAAGAAACATAAAATAGAATAGTAACAAATAGTAACAAGTAACTTTGAATAGTAACAAATATATCATGGTGGTCCTACATTTTCATTTTAGCTTCAAATATATTTTTTTCTGAATAGCATTTAAAAAAACATTTTTTCAACTTTAAGTTTTTCAACTTAAGAACACTTAGATGCTGTAGGGGACGCCAACTGTGTAAGTCTACATATGTTGTTCACTTTGACTATCACAACACTGGTACAAAACCTTACAAGGCGTCGGGGTATTTTTCATGGAAGGGCGGCGGGGTCAAAAATAATAATTAAACTTTGAATTCATAAAATTTACTTTAATTTCAATAAAAAAAAACGGTTTATTTAACGTGTTTTGCAGCCAAAAACAGCACCTTACTCTGGCTGACTTGTGGCTGATAATTACTTAAACATAACATTTTGTATAACGGAAATTACATTTTTATGAAACGGAAACATTTTGGGTCGGAAATTATTTCCCCGAGACAGCCTTTTCTTTTTAGTTTGGTTTTAGCATAGTAATGCAGTATTATTCTAAATTGAATGACCATTACACTATGGTTTCATCATAGTATTACAATATTAATTCAAGTCTATCTGGCCCTTTCGGATATAAATCGTTTTTGAAGGTGGAAAGGGTGCCATTCAGAATTATAGAATTTTAGCAATAAAAATGTACCAAACTTAAGAACTTTTTAGTTTGGTTAGCCACTTTCCAAATTTCTGTGATGACTGGTATGTTGCAGCTGCCCCCCTCCCCCAGATCGAAGAACAAAGAGGAAAAGAATTATTAAATAGCAGATTACTGCAGATTAAAAAAAAACAACTGAACTCTCCTAGCGTGTACTTCTGCATTGGCTGTATTTTTGTTAAGTAAGTTAAGCTTGTTTGCACTTATCCTTCTAGATGTGAATTCTGTGAAAAAAATTCAACTAATATAAGTTAATTCTCTCGTTCCTGTCGTTCTTTAATTCAGCAGATGAAAAATATATCGGCCAATTAATCTTTATTATTGTAACCTCATAATCTCAAAGAAATGTTTAGATATAAAAAGAAAATATCCTTTTTTAAGGAACATTTTATTGGTTTTGCTCCAACGATCCTTTGTAAAGATCCAAATATTGTTACAGTGAGAAGGCTATTTTTAGGCCCTTCCTTCTACCGTGTCTCTCTCTCACCCCTCCCCCTCTCTCTCCCTATGTATCTCCTTCTCTCTCCCCCTCACACTCTCTTATTATATTTTAACCCCCCCCCCTCCTGTCTTCCTCCCCCTCATTCCTACTCCCTCTCTCTGTATCCACACTCTCTCTCGTTTAATAATTTTCCGCTTTCTCTATCTTATTCCTTTCATTGTCCCCTCCCCAATAATTCTTTATTTTCTCTGTGATTTAGAACACAAAGTCTCTATCTTCTTCGCTTTTGACACTTTTCTCACAATTTCTTTGCCAACTCTCGATTTCGCCTTTTGTTTGTGTGTTTCCCTGCCCTTATCTAAGTTCAAATACATAGAAACAGAAAAATTACTTTTAATAAAAATTATGACTTAAAAAGTTTCCTTTCTTTTTACTGGCTTAGTATTTCCCACAGAAGAACCAATCAGGTTTCAAAAAGGTGAAGATATTTATCTATCCGGAAATTAAATTTCCTTGTTAGTCTAGATTTGTCATTCACAATTAGTGGTCCGTGCATTTGCAACAGAAAATGAGGTTATTTGGCTTCTCTTTATGGTATACCCTACAGACATAAAGTTTATCGCCTGCAAAAATTTTCGCAAAGCAAACCGATGGAATTAACGAATATTTTGTAACACGGAAATATAGGGCAGCTATCGTTTCCCTCGCTGTTTGCTTTAATTAAATTTTCTTTTTCAGTAATTCAACCACCAACGCCACGTAGTGAAAAGGAGGTTCAAAATTATCTTCGCAATCGTCCAGTTATTGACAACCAAAGGATATTAACAGGACTTCGTCAACGCTTAGAACCGAAACGACAATAGTCTAAAAATTAAAAATTATGGGACCAGTTCTTTATGTGCTCTCTTCTTTTATTTTTCTATCGCTTTGTATAATCGTATATCTATTTTTTTTTTCCGGAGTCTGATTCGTCAAATATATATCGCACGATAAACTTCTTAATAATCGAATAGCTGTTCACAACTAACGGAGGTAATCAGAATCAGGGCCTCTCATTTTTCTTTCATACTGTATACCCTTTTGAATCCCCCTCTCTTTCCCCCTCTTTAATAGAGACAAAAACACGTCTAATATCCTCTCTTGTGCCCTTAGTGGTGTTTGCTCCCGTACTGGGGTTGGAGTCTCAGACCTGGACGGAATAATTGCGAAACAAGTACAAGACTCGATAACCCCGGAATTTGATTCCGGTGATTAGGTTATGCGACAGTGTCTCCCAAACAATCAATACGAAATGAAGAAGAAGTTACACCATGACCTTGTTGGTATCACGATAGAATATGGTACAAAATCATGTGAGAATATGCAGAGTATGACAGGAGTAACAGGAGTATAAAATGTAATTACTGAAATAGAAAATGAGCACAGTTGAATTTGAGGATATACTCATAGAATATGATAAAAGAAGCAGAATAAGGGTATACTGTTCTTAATTAGCCACCCAGTCAAAATCCTGTCATACCTGACGAATCTTGGTAAAAGCCATTTCTGAGGCATCCAAGATTAAGGGTGGGGGGGGGGGGTAAGCAAATCCAAGATGTATGCTCCAGCCACGCTTGAACAGAAAAGAGGTCAAATGTTCGTAGGGTATTTCAGGATTTTTCTTCAATCTTCAACAGCTTTCCCTCAGCGAAATACTATTATAAAGAATTAGGAGGTTAGAAAAAATGAAGGCAAAGCTAAACAAAAATCAAGCTTGACAACCTCTTGGACACTGGAAGGAGAAATTAGTGTATAGAAGAAGAAAGTGGTAATCGTTTGCAGAGTATGAATTATGACTGGTACAGAAACAAAATGCCAATGAAAAGAGTAGTTCAATTTAGGGAGGTTTATTTGTATCAAGTTTGAACGAAAATAAAAAATTTCAAATGTGTGTCGCTATATAAAAAGAACTGTTACCAGTAACTCCAATTTACTATCAATGTAACCGTTATGTTGACGTCGTTTCTGGCCCTAGCCGTTTTTTCTACAGATAGGCTCCATATTATCAATCAAGAAAAGTCAATCATGACGTCACGACAGGTCAATCAAATCAAGACGTTACAAATGTTCTGAAAGATAAAGGTAACAATTGCGTGACAGTATTCATTGGTGGCATGCTTATCCTTTGGCCCCAGATGGATAGATGGCCCAAAAGCACGATCTTTTCCTATCTGTAATCCTTCAATTGTAAAACACGGTCTAGCCATACTAACCGATCTTTAATCGTGTCACTAAAAGATTATAATCAATTCACATTTTATTACAGCTTAGGCTACTGTAAGATATATGGTAAATCGAAAAAGTACCCAGGGCGAATTTTTTTTAAACGTATCCAAATGTGTTATTATGCATTTTATTACGTTTTTACTAGTCGGACAAACATTTTCGGGAGGGGAAACTTCAAACCCTTCCGCTGAATACAGCCTTGCGAGTATCTAAGGCTATCCTTTGACAATTCGTTTCGAAAACATTAACAGATCTTCCTCAGCCTTTAAAAGCATCCACATTTCAAAGCCATGCTTAACCACAGACATTACTTTAGCTTCAAATATTTTCATATTAGTTCATAGACGCACCTTTCTAGTCTTCCAAACCTTTTTCAACTGAAAAAAATATCTCTTACCATGGTTATATTACCTTTTATATCTTCACTGCACCCACTCCTATACTAATAATACCACCCAGTTAAGTGAAATTATCCAATGAAGCAATCTCTTTGATTGTTGGTATGTTCGTAAAGCTCAACTGTCACGTGATCTGTTAATCTGAGTTGGTTCAATCTGATAACGAGAGAAATCAAGATGACTTAGATAGCTTGAACAAAAAATGGTTTAGTCTTGTTTTGAGTGCTCTGTCCGTGAGTAGCTCGCTTCACCCAGTCACATAATTTCTTCTTCTTGTTTGGATTCTTATGAAGATACTCTTGCATAATCTTAGAATATGTGTTGAATTAAGGGCCCTGCTGCTGGAATTCGCGACTCAGACCCAGAGGTTCAAATTCTGGGTCCTGTGTTACCAAGCACAGATCAATCCTACAGCACCACTTCAGCACACCCAGCACCATGACAATATTAGATATAATGGCTACACCGTTAAATGAATAAGGGCTACCACGATTGAATATAAACATTGATAAGTTTATAAATAATTTATTTTTAACAAATAAATAAAAAATCGATTCATAATTGTTAAGGTATATTCATAGATAGATTCATGCTAATGGGGATGAATTAATAACATAAAATTACTATGAATAAGGGCTATAGCTTTAATTTAAGAAATTAAAAAATCACTAAGGTATGTCCAGATATTTTTGCTTGACGTTCAAAATCTCTATCATCTAAAATAAAGAAATACCAGACTTAAGAGCTCAAGCATACAAAAAATAATATAAAGAGATAAAAAACTGTTATGTAATAAAAGAAAAACGAAAAACCCGTCTTAAACACTATATTTGTTGTTAACTAAAAGTTCTTGACAACTCCAATATGGTGGAAAAAAATGCTAAACAAACCCAAACAAACTTAATTTTAACAGGATGGCAAACAAAGCCCACTGATATCATGGTTATTTTTAAAACGTAGCCCCCTGTATTAGTAGTTTAGGTCTTGTAATAGAGAAAGTTTCGTCAATAGATTTGACATTCAAGAAAGTAAGTTTTGAAAACGAAGGGTTATTTTGAATATAATAATTTGCCTACACTAAATAGGCTAAATAATTTTGCAATAGGCTTTCTAAGGCTATAATGAAAGAAAAGTTGAGATGGCTAGGCCACGTTATACGGATGAAGGATGACAGATTACCGAAGATTGTCCTTTTTGGCCAACCGTCTGGGGCTACACGGAAAGTAGGTCGTCCTTGTCTGGGTTGGGAGGATGTCATAAATAAAGATTTAAAGGAAATGTGAACTTCCTGGGAGGGTGTAAAGAGGGAGGCTTTAAATAGATTAGGTTGAAGAAGGAGCGTGCGGAGCTGTGTTGGCCTCAGGCGGCTTGGTGCTGCAGTAATTTGTTAGTAGTAGTAGTAGTAGTACGCTAAATAGCCGACCCCACTACCGATTGAAGAATTGCCCTAAGAATACAAATTTTGCAACAAATATACAAATATGTATATTTATACGCATATTAATACGCATATTAATATGCATACGAATACAAATATGCAAATTTTTTTTTTGATTATTCATGTACGGACAGGCAAAATCAAAACATCCACTAGTTCAAAAACGTTCAAAAAGTAAATATTAAAAAACAACTTCATGACGCATACAGCTCAATCCTTAAAATGACGTCAGTCGACAAACATGACGTCAGTCGACACACACACACACACAGACAACTTATTTTAACACAGACTTACACACAGAAAATATATATATATATATATATATATATATATATATATATATATATATATATATATATATATATATACTAGCTGTTAGGGTGGCGCTTCGTGCCACCCCAACACCTAGTTGGTGGGGGCGCTTCGCGCCCCCCCCCCCCCAAGCCCCCCCGTACGCGTAAGTCGTTACGTGCCATATTAGTTACGCGCCATTGTAGTTGTGTCCCTATGTCCCACCTGTGAATATAGATAGATATATATATATATATATATGTATATATATATATATATATATATATATATATATATATATATATATATATATATATATATATATGTTTTTAACTACGTAAAACTTGCGAATATACAACATTCTTTGCTGTCCCATTGTCTGTGCATATAAATAGATTGTCAGGTTTACCGACTCTTGAACATGCAACATATAATGGTCCATGGGAAAACAATCCGTATTCAGATCTATACCTCATGATTCTAATGATTGCCCTTGAGCTTTGTTGATGGTGATTGCTAATCGACCATTCCCTGAGTCGCCATCGTCATTTATATATCCCCCTGTGCACCCCGGCGTCCCCTTTGTAGTTATGTCCCTGTGTCCCGGTCGTCATTTATATTCCCTGTGTCCCGGTCGTCATTTATATCCCCCTGTGCCCCCCGGCGTCCCCGTTGTAGTTGTGTCATTTATATTCCCTGTGTCCCGGTCGTCATCCCGGTATACATTCGTTTTTGAATTGGTATATGATGAAATAAATTTTTAATTTTTTCCCTTTTTTTCCTTTTAGTTTTTTTTTATTGGTTTTGACCTTTTTCTAGGTTTTTTAGTTTTTTTCTTTTTTCTTTTTAGTTTTTTTTGAAGTTTTTATCTTTTTAGTTTTTTTATTTTTATTTATATTTTTTAGTTTTCTTTTTCTCCTTTATTTTTCAGTTTTTTTCCTTTTTTTAGTTTTTTTTTCTTTTTTAGTTCTTTTAGGTTTTACCTTTTTTAGTTTTTTTTTAGTTTTTTAGATGAAAATTTTTTTTAGTTTTTTACCTTTTTTTCTTTTTAGTTTTTTATTGGTTTTTACCTTTTTTTTTAGCTTTTTTAGTTTTTTTTCGTTTTTTCTTTTTACTTTTTTTTAGTTTTTATCTTTTTTATTTTTTTTTATTTTTATTCTTAATTTTATTAGTTTTCTTTTTCTCTTCTATTTTTCAGTTTTTTCCTTTTTTTTTCTTTTTTTTAGTTTTTAGTTTTTTAAGTTTTTTTCCTTTTTTAGTTTCTTTAGTTTTTTTAGTTTTTCGGCTTTTTTATTAAATTTTTGTATTTTTCCCCTTTTATTCTTTTTATTTTTTTTTTTGGTTTTTACTTTTTTTTAGTTTTTTTTTAGTTTTTTTTCAACTTATTTTTATATATATAGATATATCTATCTATCTATATATATCTATCTATATATATAAAAATAAGTTGTCTGTATGTGGATCTGTGGATGGATCAGGTGACGTCATGTTTGTTCGCATATGACGTCTGAATTATTTCACACTAATACAAAAGAAGAAAAAAACTAAAAAAGGTAAAAACTACAAAAAAAACTAAAAAGAAAAAAAACTAAAAAAGCTAAAAAACTAAAAAAAAACTAAAAAAAGGTAAAAATCTAATAACTAAAAAAAACTGAAAAAAATAAAAAAAAGGCAAAAACTACAAAAAAAATAAAAACTAATAAAAAAACTAAAAAAGCTAAAAAACTAAAAAAACTAAAAAAAACTAAAAAAAGGTAAAAAACTAAAAAAAACTAAAAACTAAAAAAGAAAAAAACTAAAAAAAGGAAAAAACTGAAAAATAAAAGAGAAAAAGAAAACTAAAAAAATATGAATAAATATATATAAAAATAAGTTGTTTGTGGGTTATGTCTGTCTGTCTGTCTGTCGAGTGACGTCGTGTTTGTCCGCATATGACGTCTGAATTATTTCACACTAATACAAAAGAAGAAAAAAAACTAAAAAAGGTAAAAACTACAAAAAAACTAAAAAGAAAAAAAACTAAAAAAGCTAAAAAACTAAAAAAACTAAAAAAAGGTAAAAAACTAAAAACTAAAAAAAACTGAAAAAACTAAAAAAAGGCAAAAACTAAAAAAAAAACTAAAAACTAAAAAAAAAACTAAAAAAGCTAAAAAACTAAAAAAACTAAAAAAAGGTAAAAAACAAAAAAAACTAAAAACTAAAAAAGAAAAAACTAAAAAAAAGGAAAAAACTGAAAAATAAGAGGAAAAAGAAAACTAAAAAAATATTAATAAATATAAAAAATATAAATATAAATATAATATAAATTAGCAATCAACAAAGCACCGAGACACAAATGACGACCGGGACACAGGGAGTATAAATGACGACCAGGACATAAGTAAAAAAAAAAACTAAAAAAACTAAAAAATGGTAAAAACTACAAAAAAACTAAAAACTAATAAAAAAACTAAAAAATCTAAAAATCTAAATAAACTAAAAAAGAAAAAAAAGAAAAAAGGAAAAAAAAGGAGAAAAACAAAACTAAAAAACGAATGTATATACAGACCGGGACACCGGGATACAAATGACGACCGGGACACAGGGAATATAAATGACGACCGGGACACAGGGACACAACTACAATGGGGACGCCGGGGGGCACAGGGGGATATAAATGACGACCGGGACACTCAAAGAGAAATCACAGACTGGAACACCGGGACACAAATGACGACCGGGACACAGGGAATATAAATGACGACCGGGACACAGGGACATAACTACAAAGGGGACGCCGGGGTGCACAGGGGGATATATAAATGACGATGGCGACTCAGGGAATGGTCGATTAGCAATCACCATCAACAAAGCTCAAGGGCAATCATTAGAATCATGAGGTATTCTATATGTATATATATATATATATATATATATATATATATATATATATATATATATATATATATATATATATATATATATATATATATATATATATCTATATTCTATATTCTATATATATATATATATATCTATATTCATATATATCATATATCTATATATTCACATATAAATGACGACCGGGACACAAGGAATATAAATGACGCCCGGGACACTCAAAGAGAAATCACAGACTGGAACACCGGGACACAAATGACGACCGGGACCCAGGGAATATAAATGACGACCGGGACACAGGGACATAACTACAAAAGGGACGCCGGGGTGCACAGGGGGATATATAAATGACGATGGCGACTCAGGGAATGGTCGATTAGCAATCACCATCAACAAAGCTCAAGGCGTCATTTATATTCCTTGTGTCCCGGTGTCCCGGTCGTCATTTATATCCCCCTGTGCCCCCCGGCGTCCCCATTGTAGTTGTGTCCCTGTGTCCCGGTCGTCATTTATATTCCCTGTGTCCCGGTCGTCATTTGTATCCCGGTGTCCCGGTCTGTATATACATTCGTTTTTTAGTTTTGTTTTTCTCCTTTATTTTTTTCCTTTTTTCTTTTTTTTCTTTTTTAGTTTATTTAGATTTTTAGATTTTTTAGTTTTTTTTTTAGTTTTTAGTTTTTTTGTAGTTTTTAACATTTTTTTAGTTTTTTTAGTTTTTTTTTTTTTACTTATGTCCTGGTCGTCATTTATACTCCCTGTGTCCCGGTCGTCATTTGTGTCTCGGTGCTTTGTTGATTGCTAATTTATATTATATTTATATTTATATTTTTTATATTTATTAATATTTTTTAGTTTTCTTTTTCTCTTATTTTTCAGTTTTTTCTTTTTTTAGTTTTTTCTTTTTTACTTTTTAGTTTTTTTTTGTTTTTTACCTTTTTTTAGTTTTTTTAGTTTTTTTAGTTTTTTAGCTTTTTTAGTTTTTTTATTAGTTTTTAGTTTTTTTTTAGTTTTTGCCTTTTTTTAGTTTTTTCAGTTTTTTTTAGTTTTTAGTTTTTTAGCTTTTTTAGTTTTTTTTCTTTTTAGTTGCTTTTGTAGTTTTTACCTTATTTAGTTTTTTTTCTTCTTTTGTATTAGTGTGAAATAATTCAGACGTCATATGCGGACAAACACGACGTCACTCGACAGACAGACAGACAGACATAACCCACAAACAACTTATTTTTATATATATTTATTCATATTTTTTTAGTTTTCTTTTTCTCTTTTATTTTTCAGTTTTTTCCTTTTTTTTAGTTTTTTTCTTTTTTAGTTTTTAGTTTTTTTTAGTTTTTTACCTTTTTTAGTTTTTTTTAGTTTTTTTAGTTTTTTAGCTTTTTTAGTTTTTTTATTAGTTTTTATTTTTTTTGTAGTTTTTGCCTTTTTTTATTTTTTTCAGTTTTTTTTTAGTTATTAGATTTTTACCTTTTTTTAGTTTTTTTTTAGTTTTTTAGCTTTTTTAGTTTTTTTTTCTTTTTAGTTTTTTTGTAGTTTTTACCTTTTTTAGTTTTTTTCTTCTTTTGTATTAGTGTGAAATAATTCAGACGTCATATGCGAACAAACATGACGTCACCTGATCCATCCACAGATCCACACACAGACAACTTATTTTTATATATATAGATAGATATATATAGATAGATAGATATATCTATATATATAAAAATAAGTTGAAAAAAAACTAAAAAAACTAAAAAAGTAAAAACCAAAAAAAAATAAAAAGAATAAAAGGGGAAAAATACAAAAATTTAATAAAAAAGCCGAAAAACTAAAAAAACTAAAGAAACTAAAAAAGGAAAAAAACTTAAAAAACTAAAAACTAAAAAAAGAAAAAAAAAAGGAAAAAACTGAAAAATAGAAGAGAAAAAGAAAACTAATAAAATTAAGAATAAAAATAAAAAAAAATAAAAAAGATAAAAACTAAAAAAAAAGTAAAAAGAAAAAACGAAAAAAAACTAAAAAAGCTAAAAAAAAAGGTAAAAACCAATAAAAAACTAAAAAGAAAAAAAGGTAAAAAACTAAAAAAAATTTTCATCTAAAAAACTAAAAAAAAACTAAAAAAGGTAAAAACTAAAAGAACTAAAAAAGAAAAAAAAACTAAAAAAAAGGAAAAAAACTGAAAAATAAAGGAGAAAAAGAAAACTAAAAAATATAAATAAAAATAAAAAAACTAAAAAGATAAAAACTTCAAAAAAAACTAAAAAGAAAAAAGAAAAAAACTAAATAACCTAGAAAAAGGTCAAAACCAATAAAAAAAAACTAAAAGAAAAAAAAGGGAAAAAATTAAAAATTTATTTCATCATATACCAATTCAAAAACGAATGTATACCGGGATGACGACCGGGACACAGGGAATATAAATGACACAACTACAACGGGGACGCTGGGGGCACAGGGGGATATAAATGACGACCGGGACACCGGGACACAAGGAATATAAATGACGCCCGGGACGCTCAAAGAGAAATCACAGACTGGGACACCGGGACACAAATGACGACCGGGACACAGGGAATATAAATGACGACCGGGACACAGGGACATAACTACAAAGGGGACGCCGGGGTGCACAGGGGGATATATAAATGACGATGGCGACTCAGGGAATGGTCGATTAGCAATCACCATCAACAAAGCTCAAGGGCAATCATTAGAATCATGAGGTATAGATCTGAATACGGATTGTTTTCCCATGGACCATTATATGTTGCACGTTCAAGAGTCGGTAAACCTGACAATCTATTTATATGCACAGACAATGGGACAGCAAAGAATGTTGTATATTCGCAAGTTTTACGTAGTTAAAAACATATATATATATATATATATATATATATATATATATATATATATATATATATATATATATATATATATATATATATATTATATATATATCTATATTCACAGGTGGGACATAGGGACACAACTACAATGGCGCGTAACTAATATGGCACGTAACGACTTACGCGCGCGGGGGGGCTTGGGGGGGGGGCGCGAAGCGCCCCCACCAACTAGGTGTTGGGGTGGCGCGAAGCGCCACCCCAACAGCTAGTATATATATATATAGTATATATATATATATATATATATATATATATATATATATATATATATATATATATATATATTTTCTGTGTGTAAGTCTGTGTTAAAATAAGATGTCTGTGTGTGTGTGTGTGTCGAGTGACGTCATGTTTGTGTGTCGACTGACGTCAAGTTTGTCGACTGACGTCATTTTAAGGATTGAGCTGTATGCGTCATGAAGTTGTTTTTTAATATTTACTTTTTGAACGTTTTTGAACTAGTGGATGTTTTGATTTTGCCTGTCTGTACATGAATAATCAAAAAAAAAATTTGCATATTTGTATTCGTATGCATATTAATATGCGTATAAATATACATATTTGTATATTTGTTGCAAAATTTGTATTCTTAGGGCAATTCTTCAATCGGTAGTGGGGTCGGCTATTTAGCGTACTACTACTAGTACTACTAGCAAATTACTGCAGCACCAAGCCGCCTGAGGCCAACACAGCTCCGCACGCTCCTTCTTCAACCTAATCTATTTAAAGCCTCCCTCTTTACACCCTCCCAGGAAGTTCACATTTCCTTTAAATCTTTATTTATGACATCCTCCCAACCCAGACAAGGACGACCTACTTTCCGTATAGCCCCAGACGGTTGGCCAAAAAGGACAATCTTCGGTAATCTGTCATCCTTCATCCGTATAACGTGGCCTAGCCATCTCAACCTTTCTTTCATTATAGCCTTAGAAAGCCTATTGCAAAATTATTTAGCCTATTTAGTGTAGGCAAATTATTATATTCAAAATAACCCTTCGTTTTCAAAACTTACTTTCTTGAATGTCAAATCTATTGACGAAACTTTCTCTATTACAAGACCTAAACTACTAATACAGGGGGCTACGTTTTAAAAATAACCATGATATCAGTATGCTTTGTTTGCCATCCTGTTAAAATTAAGTTTGTTTGGGTTTGTTTAGCATTTTTTTCCACCATATTGGAGTTGTCAAGAACTTTTAGTTAACAACAAATATAGTGTTTAAGACGGGTTTTTCGTTTTTCTTTTATTACATAACAGTTTTTTATCTCTTTATATTATTTTTTTGTATGCTTGAGCTCTTAAGTCTGGTATTTCTTTATTTTAGATGATAGAGATTTTGAACGTCAAGCAAAAATATCTGGACATACCTTAGTGATTTTTTAATTTCTTAAATTAAAGCTATAGCCCTTATTCATAGTAATTTTATGTTATTAATTCATCCCCATTAGCATGAATCTATCTATGAATATACCTTAACAATTATGAATCGATTATTTATTTATTTGTTAAAAATAAATTATTTATAAACTTATCAATGTTTATATTCAATCGTGGTAGCCTTATTCATTTAACGGTGTAGCCATTATATCTAATATTGTCATGGTGTTGGGTGTGCTGAAGTGGTGCTGTAGGATTGATCTGTGCTTGGTAAAACAGGACCCAGAATTTGAACCTCTGGGTCTGAGTCGCGAATTCCAGCAGCAGGGCCCTTAATTCAACACATATTCTAAGATTATGCAAGAGTATCTTCATAAGAATCCAAACAAGAAGAAGAAATTATGTGACTGGGTGAAGCGAGCTACTCACGGACAGAGCACTCAAAACAAGACTAAACCATTTTTTGTTCAAGCTATCTAAGTCATCTTGATTTCTCTCGTTATCAGATTGAACCAACTCAGATTGACAGATCACGTGACAGTTGAGCTTTACGAACATACCAACAATCAAAGAGATTGCTTCATTGGATAATTTCACTTAACTGGGTGGTATTATTAGTATAGGAGTGGGTGCAGTGAAGATATAAAAGGTAATATAACCATGTTAAGAGATATTTTTTTCAGTTGAAAAAGGTTTGGAAGACTAGAAAGGTGCGTCTATGAACTAATATGAAAATATTTGAAGCTAAAGTAATGTCTGTGGTTAAGTATGGCTTTGAAATGTGGATGCTTTTAAAGGCTGAGGAAGATCTGTTAATGTTTTCGAAACGAATTGTCAAAGGATAGCCTTAGATACTCGCAAGGCTGTATTCAGCGGAAGGGTTTGAAGTTTCCCCTCCCGAAAATGTTTGTCCGACTCGTAAAAACGTAATAAAATGCATAATAACACATTTGGATACGTTTAAAAAAAATTCGCCCTGGGTACTTTTTCGATTTACCATATATCTTACAGTAGCCTAAGCTGTAATAAAATGTGAATTGATTATAATCTTTTAGTGACACGATTAAAGATCGGTTAGTATGGCTAGACCGTGTTTTACAATTGAAGGATTACAGATAGGAAAAGATCGTGCTTTGGGCCATCTATCCATCTGGGGCCAAAGGATAGCATGCCACCAATGAATACTGTCACGCAATTGTTACCTTTATCTTTCAGAACATTTGTAACGTCTTGATTTGATTGACCTGTCGTGACGTCATGATTGACTTTTCTTGATTGATAATATGGAGCCTATCTGTAGGAAAAACGGCTAGGGCCAGTAAACGACGTCAACATAACGGTTTACATTGATAGTAAATTGGAGTTACTGGTAACAGTTCTTTTTATATAGCGACACACATTTGAAATTTTTTATTTTCGTTCAAACTTGATACAAATAAACCTCCATAAATTGAACTACTCTTTTCATTGGCATTTTGTTTCTGTACCAGTCATAATTCATACTCTGCAAACGATTACCACTTTCTTCTTCTATACACTAATTTCTCCTTCCAGTGTCCAAGAGGTTGTCAAGCTTGATTTTTGTTTAGCTTTGCCTTCATTTTTCTAACCTCCTAATTCTTTATAATAGTATTTCGCTGAGGGAAAGCTGTTGAGATTGAAGAAAAATCCTGAAATACCCTACGAACATTGACCTCTTTTCTGTTCAAGCGCGGCTGGAGCATACATCTTGGATTTGCTTACCCCCCCCCCCCCCCCACCCTTAATCTTGGATGCCTCAGAAATGGCTTTTACCAGATTCGTCAGGTATGACAGGATTTTGACTGGGTGGCTAATTAAGAACAGTATACCCTTATCTGCTTCTTTTATCATATTCTATGAGTATATCCTCAAATTCAACTGTGCTCATTTTCTATTTCAGTAATTACATTTTATACTCCTGTTACTCCTGTCATACTCTGCATATTCTCACATGATTTTGTCCCATATTCTATCGTGATACCAACAAGGTCATGGTGTAACTTCTTCTTCATTTCGTATTGATTGTTTGGGAGACACTGTCGCATTACCTAATCACCGGAATCAAATTCCGGGGTTATCGAGTCTTGTACTTGTTTCGCAATTATTCCATCCAGGTCTGAGACTCCAACCCCAGTACGGGAGCAAACACCACTAAGGGCACAAGAGAGGATATTAGACGTGTTTTGTCTCTATTAAAGAGGGGGAAAGAGAGGGGGATTCAAAAGGGTATACAGTATGAAAGAAAAATGAGAGGCCCTGATTTTGATTACCTCCGTTAGTTGTGAACAGCTATTCGATTATTAAGAAGTTTATCGTGCGATATATATTTGACGAATCAGACTCCGGAAAAAAAAATAGATATACGATTATACAAAGCGATAGAAAATAAAAGAAGAGAGCACATAAAGAAGTGGTCCCATAATTTTTAATTTTTAGACTATTGTCGTTTCGGTTCTAAGCGTTGACAAAGTCCTGTTAATATTCTTTGGTTGTCAATAACTCGACGATTGCGAAGATAATTTTGAACCTCCATTTCACTACGTGGCGTTGGTGGTTGAATTACATAAAAAGAAAATTTAATTAAAGCAAACAGCGAGGGAAACGATAGCTGCCCCTATACTTCCGTGTTACAAAATGTTCGTTAATTCCATCGGTTTGCTTTGCGAAAATTTTTGCAGGCGATAAACTTTATGTCTGTAGGGTATACCATAAAGAGAAGCCAAATAACCTCATTTTCTGTTGCAAATGCACGGACCACTAATTGTGAATGACAAATCTAGACTAACAAGGAAATTTAATTTCCGGAGAGATAAATATCTTCACCTTTTGAAACCTGATTGGTTCTTCTGTGGGAAATACTAAACCAGTAAAAAGAACGGAAACTTTTTTAAGTCATAATTTTTTTAAAAGTAATTTTTCTGTTTCTATGTATTTGAACTTAGATAAGGGCAGGGAAACACACAAACAAAAGGACGAAATAGAGAGTTGCAAAGAAATTGTGAGAAAAGTATCAAAAGCGAAGAAGATAGAGACTTGTGTTCTAAATCACAGAGAAAATAAAGAATTATCGGGGGGGACAATGAAAGGAATAAGATAGAGAAAGCGGAAAATTATTAAACGAGAGAGAGTGTGGATACAGAGAGAGGGAGTAGGAATGAGGGGGAGGAAGACAGGAGGGGGGGTTAAAATATAATAAGAGAGTGTGAGGGGGAGAGAGAAGGAGATACATAGGGAGAGAGAGGGGGAGGGGTGAGAGAGAGACACGGTAGAAGGAAGGGCCTAAAAATAGCCTTCTCACTGTAACAATATTTGGATCTTTACAAAGGATCGTTGGAGCAAAACCAATAAAATGTTCCTTAAAAAAGGATATTTTCTTTTTATATCTAAACATTTCTTTGAGATTATGAGGTTACAATAATAAAGATTAATTGGCCGATATATTTTTCATCTGCTTAATTAAAGAACGACAGGAACGAGAGAATTAACTTATATTAGTTGATTTTTTTTCATAGAATTCACATCTAGAAGGATAAGTGCAAACAAGCTTAACTTACTTAACAAAAATACAGCCAATGCAGAAGTACACGCTAGGAGAGTTCAGTTGTTTTTTTTAAATCTGCAGTAATCTGCTATTTAATAATTTTTTTCCTCTTTGTTCTTTGATCTGGGGGAGGGGGGCAGCTGCAACATACCAGTCATCACAGAAATTGGAAAGTGGCTAACCAAACTAAAAAGTTCTTAAGTTTGGTACATTTTTATTGCTAAAATTCTATAATTCTGAATGGCACCCTTCCACCTTCAAAAACGATTTATATCCGAAAGGGCCAGAT
>NC_088881.1:32903947-32956260 GCF_032884065.1 Artemia franciscana
ATAGGCCAGTGTATTCTCCTGATGAGCCCTTGTGTTAGGTTGTTGCCTCTGAATTATTTGTCTTTATTATTTTTTCTATTGTTTGGTAAATGACGACTTATACTTATTGACGACATGACTGCCTGTCCATGGTTTATTCTTTATGGTTGATTGTGTATGGCTATGCTGTTTGACCTATGTGATTGTATAGATTGAGTAGGGTTAAGGCCTCATTCAAGTGCTGGTCTATATTAATCACTAATTTAGGAAAACAGTCTTCCTTTTCTCCTTCTGTCTCTCTTTTTTTTTTTGTGTTTGTGCTGTTGCATTGGTGATTTCTCTTTTCATGATATATATATTATATATATATATATATATATATATATATATATATATATATATATATATATATATATATATATATATATATATATATATATATATATATATATATGGTAAAATTCTAGTTAATTGATTTCTTCTTATCTCGGAAAGGGTTTAGGTTAGGAAAATGAAACTTTCAGGGATGTGTCTACAGGCTAAAGTATGTCCTAGGAAGGTATTTTGAAGTACCTACTTTTACTTCTTTTCCCTCCAAAGGGTCCTGAAATTTTTGGGTGCCTTATTTTTGGTTATCAGTTTCTTTTTCTCTGTCCTTAGTTCTTAATTATTCTGGCCTTAGACAACTCCTGTGGATTGAGCAGAACTTTAAGCAATAACACTGTTTTTTTCTAACTCTAGAAATAATCTTTTATGCCACCTCATTATAGGTTAAATATATGGCTTATATTCAAGAAAGAAAAAAACAGCATAATCTTGTAAAATTTATTTATCAACTTAATTGTGGGTAATCAATGCTTTTGGATTATATGACATTTAAAAAAAAATGGATTTATGATGAAACAGTAAGTTGGAGACCCATGTTTTAAAGTTTGAGACCAATGTGTTAATTCTTTTTATGCCCAAAAACTAAAATATTTGGTCATTTTCAAAAGCTCAATAGTGCATAAATTTGAATTTGCAAAGGAAGCAATTATTATATTCATAAAGAACATAAAAAAGCAAGTGGTATTTTCACTTTATTTTTAATTCAAAAATATGAACAACAAAAAACTTACCAATTATTAGTATAGAGCCACATGATTTTTCCCCTGGGTACATAGACTAAGTGGAAGGTCACTTGTACCTGATGCTATTTCTACTGTTTTAAGTTGGATAGAAAAACAAAACAAACAAAGTTCCTATTGAAAAGAGAAGAGCCCAAAATTGATATTGAATTGTCAAAGTTTGGAGGTTTGCCCTTTCAGTCTGTTTAAAAGAAAACAGATTCATAATTGAAGCTTTGTTCATTTCAATCTTAAAGGTAACCTATGTTTGTGACACTTCATTAAATGTTTGAAAAGGGATACTTTTATTTATTCATTTGTCTTGTCTGTCTTCTACAAGATTGTTTTTTAATCTTTAAATTGATTTGCATTTCTTACAAATTAATTAGTCATACCAGAGTTCCATTTATGAGTTTTTGACCTACTTTTTAATCCCTGGCCTCAAAGTTTCACATAAATTTGGTGAAGCTAGGACACATAGAATTATTGTCTGTTTAAAGATAATGGATAGACAAAAGTAGGTTTTATTACACTAAAGCCCTAGGGTCATGGCAATTAAAACAAAACAATGAAAATTAACTTTAAAATTCTTGACATCACATAATTATAACAGTCACAAAGAAAAACAAATCACAAAACTTTACTTCTCTGGTCAGTTGCCAACCTGAACAATTTTTAAATCTAAATTTTTAAATCTTGCAAAATATTCACCCCTATTACATTCACCAGCCATCACTCATGACCCCCACTCTTGTCTATACATCAACAATTCAGGGAAAAGGAAGGACTGAAAAGGAAGTGCAATCGGAATCTAGGGCCCAGGCATCCTATGCTTTTGCATGCCCTTCCTGCTTACTGTTCCCAGATTGCTCTAGGTACTCATTTAAATTTTGGCCAATTTTTGCTTGGCTTAGAGTCACATCACTGACCCCTTTCCCAAACTAAATACACTGGCAATGCCAGTAATTAAACCTGTGCTCCTTAGACAGAAGATTCTCAATCCAAATTACCAACCACTTAGCAATGAGCACAAATATGACCAGAAAACTACAATAACTTGAAAAAAGAAAAAAAAAAAAAAATCAAGTCATAGTTGCAAGGATGCCTTGCTGCCATTTTCTCTACTGTCCTATAAACAATATATATTTTATTTTGACAAATTAATTTTCAGGACAGGTATCAACAAAACTCTATCAGGGAGTAGTATTTACTTAAGATACAACCAGCAATATTAATGCTTAGTTTTGTGATATTCTAGTCTTGAAATAATAAAAAAAAGAAGAATTATATGTTCTATTTCTTTTCTACCAGCTCATTTGAGCAAAATCATTTGTGACAGCAATATGCTTAAGGTTGGCTTAAAATCTCTCTAAATGCTTTAAAATAGAAGGAACTTACAAATATACTGATGAGAAAGAAGAATATTACCATAACTCTCTAAACTTGGTACTGTTTAAGACAATTTTTTTAGCAAAGCAAATGCAAAACTTTAATGCTATCCTATGTCATCTCTAAAAAAAAAAGAAAAAAGATTAAAATGTATAAGATGTACTTTGATATAAGATACTTCAGAGAGTTTTTAGCCAAATCTAGGAATTAAAGGGCAAGGAATTCCTTCCCAATTTTTACAAAAGAAGAAGCTTGATTAAAAAAAATATATGTATATCTTTAACAGAAAGCAAGTGACATTAAACAAAAATAATCAAAACAAAATACACTGAGATTAAAGAATATCAGCCATATATTTATCCTATAGCATGGTGGGATAAAAGATTGTTTCTCAAGTTAGAAAAACCCAGTGTTACAGCTTAAAGTTCTACTCAATAACAGGAATTGTAATTTAAGAACTAAGGCCAGAGAAAAAGAAACTGAAAACTATGGTAATATGTTGTTTTTTCAATGTTTCAAAAGATAGAGACATGTCATGTAGGCAAATTTTAGGACCTTCTATAGGGAGATGGAGTGGAGATAGGTACTTTACAATACCTTTCTGGGACATACTTTAGCCTGTAGACATATTCCTGAAAGTTTCATTTTCCTAATCTAACCTCTTTCCAAGATAACCAGAAGCAGCTAAAGTAGAATTTTACTTCACTCTACTTTTTCCAACTAAAAAAATATAGTGTGGTTTAGATGCCAAGCTTGTTTGATATGGTAATATAAATCTTGTTTGATGTTTTTCTTTTTTTAGTTTGATATGGTAATAATAAATCTCATTAATATAACCTTCAAGCCCTGGGAATAAGAAAAGGATATAAACAGTAGCCTAGCCTGGGGGAAAAAAATTCAAGATTACATTTTAGAAACGGGATTTATTTCTGATAATTGGATTCTCAAAACTCAATTAGGCTATGTTCAAAGGTACAAAGAAGTTCCTAAGCTTCTTGATTGGTTAGAATGAACCTAAGATAGGCCTAAGTACTGTTCTATCATTAATACAATGTTCAAGTCCTGAAAATAAGAAAAGGGTATACATAGTAGCCTAGCCTGGGAATAAAATTCAAGATTGCATTTTTTAACTAAAATTGTTTCTGATAATTGGATTCAGAAAACTCAACTAGCTACTTTCCTAGGCACAAAGAAGTCCCTACACTGAAATTTTACCCCATGGCTCGAAAAGGAATATGTCCAAACTCTAAAACAATGCCCTGGCAGAAAAAGTGAAGCATCCAACTAAACTACCTTTTTGGAGTTACTCTGGATTACAACCAAGAACCAACCTAGAGGTGATTTAAAACTATTTCATCTTAAAAAAGCTATGCATTAGAAAAAACTTTAAAGATTTAGCTTAGTACTTTCTTAAAATTCTAAAAGTTCTAAGTTAAAAATACTTAAGTAAAATATGCAAGAAAATTAATTTACTTGCCGTGATTTGTAAAATTATATATTAGTAACAAGTGTTGGTTCTCAGTTTCTAATGAAGCCTGATTAAATATCTCATTCTTTACAAACTACTAATAAGTTCCCAGTTCCTTAGATACGTTCTTACAGCCTCTTGTCATCTCATTTGGGGACGACCTGCATTTCGATTGACAAATGATTGGCCAACAAAGACGCTCTTTGAGAATCTGTCCTCCTTCATCCGCAAATCGTGTCCCATCTCAACCTTCCTCTCATTACAGCCCTAGAAAGCGGGATAGAACCCACATTATTTCGTTATACATTAAAGTTAGAAATACGGTCAGTCAGGTGGATACCTAAAAGAGTTCAGAGCCAATTGTGGAAAACACCCAACGAATCCTCATCCGTCTAGCCAAGCACCCATATTTTAGAACCATACTTGACTACTGTCATTACTGTAGCTTTGAATATTCACATCTTGGCTCCCAAACTTATCTTCCTATTCTTTCAAACTTTTTAAATTGCAAAAAGAAGCACACTGGGCCTTGGTTATTCTACTTCAAACATCTTCACTGATTACAAAACTTGACAAAATTCCATGAGACGCCATAAGCTAGATAGCATTGACGTTATTTTCGACACTAGCACCGAGTTCCACTCTTAAAAATTACATACATTCTTTGGATTATGTAATCTCTGGGAAAAACCCAAATTCACAGCTGAACATTCCAACCGACGGGCAACTGAATAATTTTTTTTTCTTATAATCTTGTAAAATTGAAACCGAATCTCACCTAAATTTCAGCTCCAAATACATACATTAAACCTTACCTAAACAATGAGCAGGCACTGCAGTATTGGGACCCCTGTTTTGCCTTATTTATTTTGACCAAATAAAATGTTATTTAACTGAAGCTAACATATTTCTATTTGCATATGATACACACTTTTGTTTGTTGCATCTGAAAGTCTACCTTCTCTGTTTAAAAAATGGAAACCGTTCTCAATGAATTTGTGTCATGGGCGGATTCAAATTATTTAACACATAATTACAGTAAGACAAATTATATTGTATTTTCTAGAATAACATCAATTGAAACAGATCTAAAATCAAGAGTAGGTAATAGTACCACAGAAAAAGTTGAAACTTGTAGATATCTGTGTTTTATAGTTGATGGGAATCTTTCATTGAAAGAACATGCAAAGTTAGTTGGTAACAAACTTTCAAGGTCCCTAAGAGTCATCCGTCATCTTAAATTCCGTTTTCCTAAGAAAATACTAAAAATGATAATAAGAACCTTCGATTCAAAATTGCTAGGATATTTGATGTGTCGAAGACACGAGATTTCCAGATTGCAACTTTTGCTTTAAATTTTTTAATAACCTTCTTCCGTCAGCATTCCAAAATATATCCACAATAAATCGAGATCTGCATTCTTATAACACCCAACATTCTTGTGACATCGTGCAAGAATCGCCCTAAACAAAAAGAGCGTCTTTTTTAAGTAGATTTTTGTACTAAATATTTGGAATCTACTACCATTCGATATCCGGGATTCAAATAATCTTACTTCGTTCAAGCGAGCAGCGAAGGGTCATTACAAGAAAATCTTTTAGTGTTCTCGTCATTTCGACCCCCCCCCCCCCCGTTTTTTTCTAGTTACCGTTTTTTTACTTAAGATTATTTTTTCCTTTCCTTTTTTTAATGTTCAGTTGATTTATTCCATTTGTTGTTTCATTAATATAAATTATTTCCCTACCCAAGCCAAGCGTTCATTTCGTGCTTTCCTGGCAAAAATGTCATATTTTGTAGTTTTTTTTTTGCGTTTAAATAAATAAATATGATATGATTGTTATAATGTTTTTCTTTGTAGTGATTAGCAAGATTTTTCAACTTAAATTTTTCTGGTGCTGATCTGGATTCCATTAAATTCCTGTTTTTTTTTGTTTGTTTTTTTTTTTTTTTTTTTTTTTTTTTTTTTTTTTTTTTTTTTTTTTTTTTTTTTTTTTAATTATACACAATTCCATTTAGTTAGAATATGTAAATATTATTATTATCAGTCAGTACAATTTTGGCACATAATTGTAAGCTGGAAAGTTTTTCAAAGCCAGTCTGGGCACTAACCATTTAATCATTCTATGCAAAAATTATTATTAATAACTGATTAACATTCTATATCATTACGATAATTTTATATCTACTGTAATCCCTATTCTATTTAATTTCTTAAATAATTTAATCAGCTTGTATTGTTTCTCGGGTCAATGTGGGTACAAGATATTAAGTTCCCTTTCTTATTAGTTATTCGCTCTTCTCTTTAAGCATTACAATTGATAATCAATATTCTATATAATTATAAAGTTATTCTAATCCCTTTTCAAATTAACTCGTAAAATAGTCTTTTTATCAACCAAGTTTTTTTCTGGATTTAGGCTGGGCACAAACCATAAAAATTTTTCTTTTTGATTTTTATCTTTTTTGTTTAACTATTGCATGCGATTAATATCACTAACTATTAGTCTAAATATTCATTCTTTTCAATGGAATTTTTCATTTACATTTATCGTAGAAACAGTTTTTCAGCAGCCAGTTCTTTTCAGGAGCTGACCTTGGGGAAAGCCAAAAAATCCCGTTTCTTATTAGTCTTTCCGATTTCTATATAATAATTATTAGAAATTAATTAACATTCTATAAAATTACCGTAATTTCGCGGTTATTCAAATCCCTTTCATATTTAACTGATTAAATAGTTTCATCAACTTACGAGTTTTCCAGAGGCGGTCTCTGCGCATGCCATTAAGTCCCTTTTCTTCAAAATGACTGGAATTGCCCACTTCTGAACAGGTGTAGGTTGGGCATATCCAGATTTCTTTATATTAGCTAATATTATTGAACGCCATCTGGCAGGATCAAAAGAATCAATTCCACTAGGAAGGTCTTCGCCTGTTACCTTTAAAATCCAATACAAGGAAGATTAATAATTTAACTTAGAATATAACAATATTCTAGACCAGACAATATTCTAGACATCTAGATTTACTCAGTTAAAATTTTGTCATCAGTATCATAAGAGCGTTTACTTTGAAAACATCATTTATAAAAGATAATGAAGTCACTAGTATTAGGAGAGGAGGGCTCTTAATTATACTTGCAAAAATGCAATAGAAAAATGTCACAATAATTAATAACTAAATTAATAATATAAGTCACAAGAGAAATTTAGTACTTAAATTCAAAATAATTACTTAAATAAGTACTTAAAAGTTAAAGATTTACATTTTTTTTTAAAATTCATTCGTCAAAAGTAAAACAAAGACCATTAAAATCGTCAAGATACCCCATTTTTAGCAGTATGTAAGATACACTTACAACCCAGGGTTATTTTAGAGACGAGGTCGTGAAGGATGAATAAACCTAGAAGAAACATGTGATGACACATAAAGGATGCAGTTTTTCAATTTAATCAACAGCCTATATGAACAATTCTTTCCTCTTAACAGTTTGGACCTGTGCGCACCAGGGCATATAATTATATAACAAACAGGTCCAAGAGGGGGCGTAATTTCAGCAAAATCCTGGAGGGGGGGGTTAACTTGGAGCCAATTTTCCCAAAGCAAGTGAAAGTAAAAACTAAAAAATACGCCGTTTGGTATCTCTAAGGTACTTTTCAGTACCTTAAAAGTAACATTAAGGTACTTTATAGTACTGCATAAAGGTAACTTATAGTACTATAAAGGTAAATATGTACTAAAAAACTCCTCATCTGTTTCTGTTCATGCTAATTATGCAGGTTTATCTTGGTTTTGACATATTTTTTGGAAAAAAATAAATTTCAGCACGTGGAAGGGTGCAAACTGACCTCTGGGAGAGGGGGGTAAACCGAGATCCGGGAAGGGCAGTTGTCCCCTTCACCATAGCAAATTACGGCCCTAAGCTCCAACCCTTGAAAAAGGAAATAAAAGGCCTTTAGATAATTCCACAAACAACATTGGCCGCCCATAACAAAGAATAAAAATTAAGGAGCGGGATTTCAAAATCCTGATCCCAAAATTTTGGAAAGACAACAGCTTCCATTTTCATTGCTATAAGAGCAAGTTGTAAAGAGACATATTCAAGTTTTAAAAAAAACTCCAATTGTACATGTGATTAATTGTATATTATGTATTTTAGTTCGTCTGTCTTAAGTTTCATGTATATTTTTTGTTTATATTTTTTTTAGCTTTAGATTCTAGTTTGTTTTTTTTTCTCTACGCCGAAGACGTCGTGTTTTATACGGGCGAAACATTCGTTGGATTTTTTGTGCTCTTCGTTTTCCTTTACTGGCCATAGACCCGTTTCGTCATTTTCATTTCTTTGTTTTATCATGGCTGACCAGTTCGGCTTTAGATTTGTTGTCTAAGGTTTAAAATATTCTTATTAACATTACAGCCGCCTTATGGTAACTGTAAATACATAAAAAAGAAGACTTTTTAAAATCTGTGAAGCTTCTAAAATCTGTCCAGGTTTTTGAGGCGATGTTCCTTTGACATTATTCATGAATTCGCCTGTACCAATGAATTTATCCTATGGACGGATGGAAATTCCCTCACATAACTTCAATTGTCGAAGCATAGGCCTCAAGATTCAGTCTTTTTCAACACTTACCCATGGCCTAAATTTTTTTTCGTTCCTAACTAAATAGACAAACTCTTTCTTTCATAAAAAGGTAGGAGGGGGTAAGAACCCCAAAGCAATGTGAGTAACAGAGAAAGCATCCAAATTAACTAAAGAAGTCTTAAATAGTTTCCTGATTTGAGAAGATTTGTATTGTTGCTATACTGTCGTACAGTTACCACCCGATGAAAGAAAAAGAGCCAAGAGCTCATATGGCGCTTGTGACGAGGTCGTAAGAGCCAAGAGCTCATATGGTATGAGCTCTGGTAAAATTCTAAGAATCAATAGATTGCTTTAAAAGGCACTGGATCCGGTCGGGATCCAAAAAACTAACTTCAATGATAATAAAACACTTTTTGTAAAAAATCTACTTAGTACATTTTTATATTGTTCTGTTATATTAAAATTGTAATCAAACAGTTCGTGATAACGAACTGTAAGTAAGGAGCGACCCTGCTCAATAGTAACCAAAACTCTAAAAAATGGAATTTTGATATCAAAAGCTACATCAAAAGGATCGCATTTTAATGCTGATTTTAAATATATAAGTTTAATCAAGTTTAGTCTTACCTATCAAAAGTTACGAGCCTCAGAAAACTTACCTTATTATAGAAAACAGGGGAAAACAACCCTTAAAAGTCATAGAATCTTAACGAAAATCACACTATCAGATTCAGCGTATCAGAAAACCCTATTGTAGAAGTTTTGAGCTCATATCTACAGAAATGTGGAATTTTGTATTTATTGCCAGAAGGCAGATCACGGATGCGTGTTTATTTATTTTTTTTTTTTTTACAAGGGTGATCGTATCGACCAAGTGGTCCTAGAATCTTGCGAGAGGGCTCATTCTAATGGAAATGAAAAGTTCTAGTGCCCTTTTCAAGTGACCAAAAAAATTGGAGGGCACTTAGGCCCCCTCCCACGCTAATTATTTTCCCAAAGTCACAAAATCAAAATTCTGAGATAGCCGTTTTATTCAGCGTAGTCAAAAAACCTTATAACTATGTCTTTGGGGACGACTTACTCCCCCACAGTCCCCGTGGGAGGGGCCATAAGTTACAAAGTTTGACCAGTGATTACATATAATATGGCTATTTGGAAGTGTACAGACGTTTTCAGGCGGATTTTTAGGTTGTGGTGGGGGGTTGATAAGAGGGGGATATGTTGGGAGAACTTTCCATGGAGGAATTTTTCATGGGAGGAGAAAATTTTCATGGAGGGAGCGCAGGATTTTCTAGCATTATTTAAAAAAAATGAAAGTTTTTTTTTAACTGAAAGTAAGGAGAAACATTAAAACTTAAAACGAACAGAAATTATTACACATATGATGGGCTAACCTCCTCCTAATACCTTACTCTTTACGCTAAAGTATTTTTAGTAATTTGAACCATTTATTCAACGGCCTTTGTAATTCAGGGGTCATTCTTAAGAAATTGGGATAAAATTTAAGCTTTAGTGTAAAGAGCGAGGTACTAACAAGGGGATGAGCCCTTTCATATATGAGAATACAGAAGTTCGTTACGTAAGCTAATTTGTAAGTTACGTATATCTTTTACTAGTAAAAACATTCGTAAAAAATTGCCAACAAGCCAACAATGCCAACAAGAAGAATACAGATATTGAAGATGTTAGGCTTGCTGTTGCACTTCACTTAGAGAAAAAATTTCAACTCCTCCATCCAGAGAGGTTCTTATGGATATTGCAAGAACAAAGAATGCACTTCCATTACCCCCTGTTAAAGCTCACTGGCAATAAAGCAATGACAAACCCCCGTTTCCAAGATTTGTTCGCCCGCCCTTTCAACCTTTAAGATCCCGACCTCAAAGACCCAACTCAAAGAAAGTCCCCATCCTTGAACCTCTCACACTAATCCACGAGAGATACAGGAAGAGCTTCATTCCTGCTTTTGTAAACATTATTAATCAGTGAATTTGTTGTATTGACTCAGTTTTTAGTTGATGATCGGTTGTTTTAATCTGACAAGTATCTGTCTGACACTTTGCGTCTGTCTTTTTCCCTTTTTTCTATCTGGCAAGTTTTATCTGACTGTAATACCTGACGTAAAGCGCTAATTCGGCGCCACACACTGTGAAAATCAGTTTTTAAAATAAAAGTCCCTCTCTCTCTCCCTCATTTTCTTCTAAGAAATTCAATTTTATTCCACTTCGTTGAATTGTTGCTACAGATTGCAGGAATATTACAGCTGGTTCGGAGGGGTTTACAAAAAAAAAACGCAACATAATTTGTTTTTATGCATTTTTATTACCTTTTTATGAGTCGGTCAAAAATTTTGGGGAGGGGATTCAAACTTGGTAAACCCCTGAACAGGGCCATGATTACTAGCATCCTTTTTTACCCTGGAACTCCCAAAAATTTTCACCTTTTTCAGTCAAAATTTCGAGAAGTCGATTGATTCGACTCTTAGCATCAATCTCGACAACTTCTTGAAGTACGTTCGTACATGCTCTACCCACTCTGCCAACAGTAACAAAAATATAATTTTTAAGAAATTCTGCAGCCAACTCTTGAACTTCGTTAGGAAACGTTGCTGAGAACATCAATTTATTTTTTTCGACGTATAAGGAAATCCAACATAGATATATACAAATGTATACACATGTAGTTACTAACAAGAAAGTGATTTTGTCAAAATGACCAGTGGTACGTTTTTTTACTAATGAAAAGACAGGGTCTGAAATAAGAGGAACAAAAAAGGCATCATATCCATATAAGATAAGATAATATTTATTTTCAAATGACTATCACAAGCTCTATAGAGCCGAATTCGCTTTATATGTTAGTAAAAGCTAAGAAAAAAAAAAATTCAAAACAGTAAATTAAGTCAAACACTTCAATTTAAAAGGAATTAAAAAAGCAAAATCATCAAAGATAAAGGGCAAATCAGTAAACTTAACAATTAAATTACAAAAACCTTGCAGTAAATCAAAAAAGAATAAAAACAACAATAGAGGAAAAGGGGAATTTGGCAAGTACATAATCACGAATTATTATTAAGGTGTTCCAGAATAAAGGGTATAAAACTTTTACGAAACCTTTCTGTAACAGCATGGATCGGAGAGTAAGTTGGGATTGCTAAGGAGGCTGACCGGGGGAGTCGGAGTCTAATGGGATTGTGAAAATCAGGGAGTAAGTCCTCAGTACGGGGATTGGAAATGACTGATTTAGCGAAAAGCAGGCAAATTTTTTCCCTACTTTCTTTTAAAGTGGTAATGCGTGCAGCTTTAAGGAGGAAGGAGTATGGAATTTTGCCTTTTTTGTAAATGATCCTGAGCAAACACTTTTGGACCGACTCGATTTTGTCACTAAGTTCATTTGGAAGTTGCGAATGCCAGACCGGACATGCATATTCCAATAACAGCCTGATAAAGGATAAGTAAACGCGGAGGGAATGTATCTTAGGACAGTTAAATTTGTTTACCAGCTTAAACATGGATAGTGAAACATTTGCTTGTTTAACAATGTTGGAAACATGTGTGTCCCACTTAATATCATTAGAAATTGTGACACCAAGGAGTTTAACATGTTTCACTAGCATTTCGGGTGGGATCGGGTCGCAAAAAACAGGAGTAGATTTCAAGAAGTTGATCGTCATCATCTGTGATTTAGTGGGATTTACTGTCATATTTAGATTCTTAGATTCATCCGAACGTTGGGTTAGGATTTCAACGGGGTCACTTTTAATATTCCTATGACATACTTCAAGAGTCGACAAGTCATCTACATATTTCCATCTTTGTGGGAATTCCTTACCAATTTCGTTAATCATAACAAGAAATAATAGTGGTCCCAATAAGGTTCCTTGAGGTATTCCACAGTACCTAGGGAGGGGGTTAGAGAAGGTATTTTTGTATTTTACAACTTGTGATCTGTCTGAAAGGAACGATATAACAATATTGACTAAAAGTGGGTCAATTTCAAAGTTATCATGTAGTAAACAAATTAGGATAATGTGGTCAACTAAGTCAAACGCTTTTTGGAAAACGACTAAAACCAGGTTTAGCCAAACATTTGGTTTCTCTAGTTCACTTAGGATCATGTGAATCAAGTGTACAAGGTGATGGCTGGTGGAGGTTTTTCTTTAATTACCAAACTGTCGGATGTCAATGCGTGGTATAACTTTAATTTTTAGCCAGTCACAAAGGACCCTTCGTAAAGCTTAGAATAAACCGGAGTGAGTGTAATAGGACGCATGTTGGTTATAGTCAGACTGGAAGATTTCTTTGGGATGGGTGTTACAAAAACCAAGTTTCCAGCAACTTGGGAATTTACCAGATTTTGTAATTTGGTTGAAAAAAATCAGATAAAGGTCCATCAATTGTGTCTGAAAAGGCTTTAATCAAGTCAATTGGGATGTCTAATGGGCAAGTTCTTGATTTTTTGAGCTTTCGGATTTTATTCATAACATTAGAGGGAGAAATTTGGGGGAAAGAGGTGGAGGGAGGAATAGTTTGACCTGAGCCAGTGAAAGGGGGGAGATTTTGTACTATTGACGCAAGATGCAGGTTCAAATCGTTGGCTATCTGGAAGTCGCCATCATTTGTTTGGTACACAGGGGACCAATTTTCACTAGTGATCCAACAGCCAAAATTGTAGAGTCCTGAGTCATTTAGAGGTCTAAAGACGGTTTCAGTAATAGTAAAGGAATGTTTAACTGTAGGTAGCGGAGATAGCAGTAGGCTAAAGTGGTAACTACCTCCTAGAGGGGGAAGAATGGTGACGGGTCTGTAGAAATTTGACATATCGGTGTATATTAAATCAAGAGTATAATTGCCTTTGGTAGTAGGGACTTTTACAATTTGTTTTAGACTAAAAGTATTAAATGTAGACTCAAGTTTTAATTAATTTGCATCACCTAAGAGGAAAATTCCAGCATTTGGGTATTTAGATAGTACATAGTCAGAACTGCCATGCAATTTTTCAATAAAATTAATTTTTTCAGCCGCTCTCTGCCCAGGAGAGTAGTAAAAACAACACAGGACAATCAAATTGAAAGGACGTGGTAAGACCTTAGGTCGAACACAAACCCACAAAATTTCATCAAAGGGAGTAAGACAAGGAACTAATATTTCTGAAGGATAAAAATCATTACGGAAAAAGAAAAGAATTCCACCCCCTTTCTTACCCAGAGGGTGGGTTTCGGGTCTGAGTTTAATAAACTGGGTGAAATTATTCATTTTTAACATGTGTGTATTTTGAGCGTGTACTTCAGTAATAGCGATTATGTCTGATCTATATATTTTAGAAAAGGAGTCTAATTCATTAAGTTTTTCAAAATTAAGACTTTCAGCGTTGCTTAACACAAGTTTGGGGAATTTAAAACGACCTGCAAAGGTACTATTTTTACACTTAGCTTTATTTAAAATACAAATGGGTACAGGGGATGTGGTGGGATTCTTAGCGGGGGCCAGATTAATGTAGTCAGAACAAGGGACCGAGGGAGCACATTTGACTTTTATGGGATGACTATTAGAGTCAACATCGATAGATGAATTATCAGAGTAAGAGAAGGATTTGTCTTGGGGATTTGGGGGTGGGGGGACGGGCAATGATATGGATGAAGCACGAGGAGAACAATTAGGATTCATTACAAGACAATTATTGAATGCAAAAAGTCTCAGACCTGAGTCACGTTGACAGGGTAGGCACGAGGGATAAAACGAATGGGCTGTGGGTGGGGTTTTGTAAGGTGCTGGGAAAGGGGGGCTGGTTGGGAATAGTGATTCATGTTCGTCAAGAAATTGCTGGTTTGTGGCAGAGTAGGGAGGGTATAGGGCAGCATACTGTGAGGGGAGAGGAAATAGGACTTCTGTGTGCGGGGGGGGGGGAGGACATAGCAAAGGATAAGGGAGAAAAGTTCGGGATCGGGAAGGGTTTGTCAATTTTTGAGCTGTGCCTGATGAACTTTGATGAGAAATTTTTGCTTGAGTGCGGTGCACTAAAAAAGGACGACGGAAGGGAGATGAGTGGCTCTTACAATTTTTATCTTTGGACAGGGACACTGGAACAGGGCCCCAGGGAGGAGAATTAACATCATCTACTTTTGGTGCATGGGCAAAACTACAATATTTGTTATTACAAGCTAAAACTGGACAAAGCTTCACATGGTCAAAACTGCACTTAACGGAACCACAACTACCTGATATAAAATTACGACATATATGTAAAAATTTGCACTGCTTACTAAATTTACAACGATTATGATTAAAATGTTTGCATATCACATTTTTTTTGTTGGAACTTTTTTGCTGGAACTTGGTTGATGCACTTGGTTGAAAATCACTGAGCTCATTTTTTTAGTGTAATTTGCCTTAACTCTATTTTCGAAAACAATTTTTGGTTGGAGCTTGGTTGAAGAAAAAACGTGTTCAAATACACAATTGTCTCCTAATTGGCAAGAACCTGCCAAGATGATATTAGCACCTTTTAGTTTATTATCAGAAGAGACAGTCTTATTATGCAGGCTATTCACCTTGTTAATGTCCACACGTTTTTGAGCATCTGTAATGTGGTAATCAAGGTTACCATTATAATTAGGCTGTATCAAGGGTAGATTGAGGTCAATAAAAATTTCCGGATTTGTGTCACTTGTTGTGACAGGTATCACTGGATTTAATCCTCTAAGTCCTTCATCAATATCCATTGGGTTTATGGACATTGCACTTTTTTTATGGTCAGAGATGAAAGTGTTATTAACCTCATTCAAAGTGGAATTATATGCAGGTTGATCTGCTAGATCGCTTTGGTGAATTGTCAAAAAATTGGAGATGAAAGTTAATGCATCCGTTAATTTTTCTTGTAAAACCAAGATTTTGGTAATATCTGGTTGTAAGATGGTGTAGGGAAAGTGTCCGTTTGAACTGATTTATCAATGCTACAGTCAATTGTTTGGCAAGATACATTTGTTTTCCCTTCAGAACAGCCTTGGCGCTGGGGAGGGACAAGGGAAATTGTAGGATCACACAAACTAGTGACAGCCTTGTTAGAAACAGTGGGTTCTTTAGTCAATAGAGGAAACTGGCTGAGCGGAGTGTTTGGAAAATGTTTAGGGCTGCTGAGATCACTTAGAATGCTAAGAATCCTTCTTCTTTCAACAAGGGTACGGGGTGTCCGAGAAGTTTCGGATGGGGGGATAGAAAGCACTGGAGAGTACAATTTACCTTAGACTTAGTAGAGCAAGGCACATCCAGTAGAGGTAGAGGTAGGCACATCCAGGAGTTATTCCAACTAGTGATTTCTATCCTAGCACACTTTTCAGTCCCTGCATGGAACCAAGAACTGCAATTAACACATTGGAAGTAACCCGTAATCTGCATTCAGGACAAAATTGGTTTGATTTTCGTCATTTAGTCTTGCAACACAGGTTTAAGCCTTACGTAATTGAAAGGTCTTAATATGTCATTACAGGTCAGAGACTGAAGAGAGACTCAGTTATCATATGACAGAATCAGTTCTACGTTTACGCTGAGTCAATGATAGGTGTCAGATCAGAGTTAGCAACAATCAACAATTTTAACAAGAAGTGGGATTAAAAGTCACATCTTAGAAGGGACAGTATTCTGTATACCTAGACAACAATTGGAGACACAGGTGAATGAAGTAACCACCCTTTGGTCAAAAGCAGAAACAAGTGAGGTCTAGCCGAGTTCTACCTCTCCAAAGCTTTTGTTGCTTAAAAAACATTTCATATTCTTTAAGGAAACCAACCAATTACCGACCTATATCCATTCTTCTTTCTTTTCAAAAATTTCGGAGAAGGTAGTTCATAAACAAATGTATAACTATCTTCAAAAACAATAAGAATTTTGCGAAACGTAGTTCGGTTTTCGGAAAGGACTTTCAACGGAGCTTGCCATCCTAAAGTTAATTGATTGGGTAAATGATAAATTTGATAAAGGCATTCGATACTATTGATCATAATAAGTTGCTGTATATTCTTAAATCAATTGGGGTAGATAAAGTAGCTTTAAAATGGTTTGAATTGTATTTAAGAACTAGGGCGCAAGTACTGCATAATTCAAACGTAACATCTGAGAGCCATTTTTTAACGTGTGGAGTTCCGCAAGAGTCAATATTGGGACCCCTGTTTTGCCTTATTTATGTTGACCCAATAAAATATTATTTAACTGAAGCTAACATAATTCTATTTGCAGATGATACACTTTTGTTTGTTGCATCTAAAAGTCTACCTCCTTTGTTTAAAAAAATTGGAAACTGCTCTCAATGAATTTCTGTGATGGGCAGATTTGAATTATTGAACACTTATTTACAGTAAGACAAATTATGTTGTATTTTCTAGAATAGTATCAATTGAAACAGATCTAAAAATAAGAGTATGTAATAATACCATAGAAAGAGTCAAAACTTGTAGATATCTGTGTTTTATAGTTGATGAGAATGTTTCAAGGCAAGAACATGCAAAGTTAGTTGGTAACAAACTTTCAAGGTCCCTAGGAGTCATCCGCCACCTTAAATTCCGTTTTCCTAAGAAAATATTAAAAATGATTTATCATTATATTTTTCATCCTCATTTGTCTTATGAGTGTTCAATATTGGCAAGCAATTTTTATTTCTTGATATGAAAGAGTTCAAATCATCTAAAATCAAGCAATTCAAATTGTATCTCCGGTTCAACATGCAGATAATATCAACCTTCAATTCAAAATTGCTAATGATAGATTATGTACCCTCTAATGACAGATTTATAATTAAATTTATTTGAGAGAGTTCTCTAGTCCCTAGAATAGGTCTTTCTCTCTGGGTATTTTCATTGGCGCCATCTTTTTTCTCAAGTAGACTGGCCCGCCATCTATATTTCCAAAGTCATATAGTTCTTTTTTGCTCCATTCATTAACGTGCTGATTTTTTCTAAGAACAAACAGAACAGCGCCGCACTGTATCCACCGGTATTCAGTTACCCGTATATTCCGGGGAAAAGATGAGAGGGTCCTTACGCTCCCCTTGTTCCAGGGTGATTTCAATAACTTGAGTATTCATTCAGCGCTGGGCGCGCGCACATGAAATAGACATTCTTGGATTTTTATTAACTTTTCCTACAGGTAGCGGACTTGTGCCTGCAAGCGAACTGATTGCGTGGAATAGTGAAACAACAATATACACGATTTTTCTGAGAAATAGCTGGTGATCCATGTCCCAAATGTGAAGAAAAATGTTACAAGAACTCAAGGCGGAATTCAATGCCGTACCTGCACGAAGTGGTTCCATTTCTCCTGAGCATCTGTCAACTATGGCAAAGAAGCTACTGAAAAATTATTGGGGAAATGACAATGTCATCGATATAAAGAGGTAACAAACACACCAAAATCCGCGACAGTCGGAACTCCAAACAGCAAAAGGTAGCACAGTCAAGGCTCCATTACTGTATCAACTGCTTCAACGCTATCTTCAGACAACAATGAACCCTCAATCATCGGTGAAAGTCCTTTGGTTCATAAAAACCCTACCATACAATTGCGCAGCGAGCCTTATAGTTATTGCCACACCCAGACTGAAGCTAGCACATCATTTCGCTGCTTCTTCTGTAGTGAGTGGGAGCATGCCTCCTGCCGTGGAATAAACCCCGATATTGTATTCTCGATGAAACTTCATGACCCAAAATCAATCTTGTTTCGATACGAATGTTCATCCTGCTCCAAGCGGAATGTAGCCCATCTGCAGCTACAAGTTAGGATAATGGCAGATCGCAGGAAAACCGTCAATCCAAATGAACAGGGACGATCAATTCGAAATTCTGGCGATCAAGCACTGTATTCCCATGTGGCGCAAAATGGAGCAGCCGGTCTTGGTGCAAGTATACCCACCGCAGCCTACGCAATAAACCCAATCGAAACGCTTCTATTAGCTGAAAAGGAGAAGCATTTACGGGAAGAAAAGCGACGTTTATTGGTCTTAGCAGAAATTCCTGAGTCTGATAATCTTAATGTAATAGATTCACAAGTAATCATTGAACTTGCCGAAAGAAAAGCTTAGGTGCCACCTTAGAAATCAAGGATTTTATTGAGACTAGGCGACTAGTAAGAACAAGAGAAAATAACAAACCAAGAAAGCTCTTTGATAAGCTGCGAGATGACGCTTCAACTTTAGCAAAACGAAACAGAACTCTGAAAAACACCAGAAATTTGCGAAATTCTATAATCCCCAGACAAGCTGTGAAAAAGGAATCTCGAAACAATTGAAAATGCCATGCATGAGCAAGAAGCAACAGACCAAACAAAAATAGCAACAACTCCTCAAATTAAAAGTAACAAAATATCTACCTCATATCCTTGCAGTTCAAAAACCCTAAGCTTCGACCCTCCAACTATAAAGCTTGTTAATTCTCAATTACTCTGCAATAAAATCACTGAACTTAGTGTTCGCCTAAAAAGCCAAGAGATCGAAGTATAATGCATCACAGAGACATGGTCTGCAATCCCGTCTACTGCTAGCATTCCTGGTTATGAGCTTTACACAAGAAACCGTACTGATAAAGATGGCAACATTATTACACACGGTGGTGAGTTGGTGTCTACATAAAAACAGACATTGAACACAATATCTTGAAATTAATTGAACACATGCATACCTATGAGCTTCTCTGGGTAAAGTTTAAGCCCAAAAACTATCACAAGCTTTTTCATGACTTATTCTTGGAATCCTGTACTTTCCGCCACGTGCTGACTACCGTAAAGCTCTAATAAATACCTCCATACATCCATCGACCAAATCCGACAAACTAATACGAATAGTGACATAGTGCTACTAGGCGCTTTCAACGATCGCGAAGGCGCTGGAGTAGTCGACCTCTTGATATCAAACAGGTGGTCAGAGTACCTACTAAGGAGAAATCAACTATCGATCTGATTTTCACATATGTGGGAGAGTTTAACCATCCCCCTGAATCAGGGCCTAGCCTAGGCAAGAGTACTCATTTTTCAATACTGTGGAGACCTAAGGATACGAAGCCAATAGTTAAGAAAGAGATTATTAAATGTCGGCCTCTCACAGTAGAAGGAAAAAGAGGGTTCTCTAGTTGGTGCATAGGTAAAAACTGAGCTCACCTGTCTAGACAATATGATGTCAATCAGATGATAGAACTTTTCAACTCTGAAATGACCAATGCCTACCATATTTTTCTTCCAGAGAAACTTGTAAAACGATCTTCTGCTGAAAAACCATGGGTCACACCCGAGATCAAGAAACTTATCAAAAAGCGCAACAGATTGCACAAATCAGGAAACCGAGAATACTGAAAAAAAATGAGGAATATCGTTACAATCGAATGTAAGAAAGCAGAAAAGGCCTATGGTGAAAATCTATCCAAAATAGTTAACTCAGACTTCCATACGTTTCATAGGACAATTCGAAAATTAACACGCACTCAACCCTCCACGACTTTCCATATAAGGACGGAAGAAGGAATACACGTCAATGCAAATGATCTAAATGAGTGGTTCTCAGAAATTTGCCTATCTAACACAAGAACTCTTTGCCTCGATGTTGCTGAAATTCCTGCAATACTGCCTCTAGATGTCTTCAAGGTCCTAAAAAAAATTCTACACGTAAATCAGCCAACACAGCGGATCCACCACCAACTCTGTTCAAAGAAAATGCTATTTATTTATCAGAACCCATTGCTTGTATCATTAACCAGTCCCTGATCACAGGAACGCTTCCAGAGCCACTGAGAAGGCGGTCGTTATCCCAGTCCCAAAAGTCATGAGCCCCAAAAAACTGGGCGATCTACGACCAATTTCTTTAACTCCATTATTATTAAAAGTTTATAAAACGTTCCTATAAAAATGGCTACTACAAGGACTCAGCGAAATAATAGACCCCCGACAATACGGCTTCCAACAAGGGTGTAGTACAAGCCACAACCTTGTAAAATTTTTTGAAACAATGGTAGCCCACCTTGAAAAAAATGAGGCATTTGTTGAACTTCTACAAGTAGATGTCAGGAAGGCTTTTGCTACCTCTAGCCATGAGGAAATATTAAAATCCATGGAAGTTTTCACTCTTTCTTAAGCACTAAATCTTTTAGTACTAAGCACTAAAATCTTTTAGTGCTCCCTTCATTTAGACCCCCCCCCCGTTTTCTTTTTAGTATTTCTAGTTACCTGTTTATAACTTGAGGTTTTTTTTCTTTCCTTTTTTTTAGTGTTCAGTTAGTTCCGTGTTGGTTATTTTTTTCGTTCGTTGTTTGGTGTTTAATTAATATAAATTATATCTCTGCCCTAGCCACAAGAACATAATTATAAAATGGAAAGGTTTTCAAAGCCAGTCTGGGCACTAGCCATTTAATCATTCTATGCAGAAATTATTGTTAATAACTAATTAACATTCTATATAATTATGATAATTTTATATCTACTGTAATCCCTATTCTATTAAATTTCTGAAATAATTTAATCTGCTTTTATTGTTTCTCGAGTCAATATGGGTATAACCGGTTAAGTTCCCTTTCTAATTGGTTATTCGCTCTTCTATTTAAGCACTATCATTAATAATTAAAATTCTATATAATTATAAAGTTATTCTAATTCCTTTTCAAATTAACTTGCATAATAGCTTTGTTTATCAACCTAGTTTTTTCTGGATTTAGCCTGGGCACAAGCCATGAAGTTTTCCTTTTTGATTTTTACCTTTTCGTTAAATTATTGTATGCGATCAATATTAATAATTATTAGTCTAAATATTTATCCTTATCAGTGTAATTATTCATTTACATTTATCGAAGAAACAGTTTTTCAGCAACCAGTTCTTTTCAGGTTTTTCAGGAGCTGGCCTGGAGAAAAGCCACATAGTACCCTTTCTTATTAGTCTTTCCAATTTTTATATAATTATTATTAGAAATTAATTAACATTCTATAAAATTACCGTAATTTCGCAGTTATTCAAATCCCTTTCACAGTTAACTGATTACATAGTTTCATTAACTTGTGGTTTTTCCAGAGCCGGTCTCTGCGCATTCCATTAAGTGCGCTTTCCTCATGATGACTGGAATTGCCCATTTCTGAACAGGTGTAGGTTGGGTATATCCAGATTTCTTTATATTAGCTAAGATTATTGAACGCCATCTGGCAGGATCAAAGAATCAATTCCACTAGGAAGGTCTTCGCCTGTTACCTATAAAATCCATTACAAGGAGGATTAATAATTTAACTTATCAATTATACTTACAAAAAAGCAATGCGAAAAAGTCACAATAATTAACAACTAAATTAATAATATAAGCCACATGAGAAACCTAGAACTTAAATTCGAAATAATTACTTAAATAAGTACTTAAAAATTCAAAATTTACATTTTTGTAACAATTCGTTCATCAAAAGTAAAACTAAGACCATTAAAATTGTCAAGATGCTCCTTTTTGAACAGTATTTAATATAAACTTACAAACCAGGGCTTTTTTTGGAGACGAGGTCGTGAAAGGGAATAATCCTAGAAGCAACATGTCATGACACGAAAAGAATGTAGTTTTTCAATTTAGGCAACAGCCTATATGAAAAATTCCTTCCTCTTAACAGTTTGGACCTGTGCACAACTGGGCATATAATTATATAACAAACAGCTTGAACAGAGGCGTAATTTCGTCAAACCCCTAGGGGGGGGGCACAGTTGGAGCCAATTTTCCCAAATAAAGCGATAGTGACAGTAAAAACTAAAAAATAAGCCGTTTGGTACCATAAATGTACTTCGAAATGGTCTAAATGGTCTTGGAAGTTATAAATGTACTATTTAGTACTTGGAGGGGCAGTTACCCCCTGCCACATAGAAAATTACGCCCCTAAGCTCCAACTCTTGAAAAAAGGAAATAAAGACCTTTAGACAATTCCACAAACAACATTGGCCACTCATAGCAAAGAATATAAATTAAGGAACGGGATTTCAAGATCCCGATCCCAAATTTTTCGAAAAGACAATGGCTTCCTTCCTCATCGCTATAAGAGCAAGTTGTCAAGAGATATATTCAAGTTAAGAAAAAACCTCCAATTGTACATGTGATTAATTGTATATTACGTATTTTAGTTAGTTTGTATGTATATTTTATGTTTATACTTTTTTTAGTTTTAGATTCTAGTTTTTTTTTTCTCTACGCAGAAGACGTCGTGTTTTATACGAGCGATTGTTCTCTTCGTTTTCCTTTACGGGCCATAGACCCGTTTCGTCATTTTCATTTCATTGTTTTATCATGGCTCACCAGTTCGGCTTTAGATCTTTTATTAGCCTAAATAATAGTTGAATTTCTAATGATGGAGGAAAAATCTTCTTTTTTTCTAATTGCAAAAGGAATGTTTTTGAATTTATAAATATTCACTTGATTGGTCATATTGGTCATTGGTCACTTGATTTGCAAAAATTCGTTTCTCCCTCCAAGTCTTCTTAACATATTTTATAAATCATCTGGTGACATATATTAAAGACCCTCCCCCTTTGATGTATAAAAGCAGTGGATATAATTATGTAGGAGTGACAAAACTAAATTTGTTTATTGACAAATCCAAGCTTTTAGAGAGATACATTCTTGTTTAAGACTCGTCACATTCTGTGACGAGTCTCGGATTCTTATTTGCTTCGCATTAAGTGGTCAGGACCAGAAAAAATACAGTAGTAATAAAAAAACGATGCAAATAGGTCACAACTTTGGGTATGCTCCTATAGGACCTTGATTAATTTTAGAGAACAATTTTCATATAAATGACGCATAAAATATCCAAACGTCCAATGTTTTACTAATTTTCTGCACCGTAAAATAGTATGAAATTGAATTTATTTTGAGAAAGAGAATAAAGTCTTTATTTTCACCGAGCGAAGCGAAGTACAGGTCCCAAAAAGACTAACCTTGGCTGCTACATTTGAAAATTTGCTAAAATTTATTCCAGCAGGGGTTCCACGGTGAAAAACGAGCTCATAGGTTTCTTCTTCCTCCTCTGGAATATAGGTTACTCGACCACGCTCTGGCTTGGTCGTCTCGCTAGCTGATTAAGAATCATCCAATGGCCCTTTTCTACCACCAAGACCCCTTCCCCCACTCTCTCTTCTACAACGAAATCTGGAAGTTGTCCAATCATCAATTCACTATAAAAAAAAGTATAAAAAAGAAATTCAAATAATGTATAAGGTGTAAAATATTCTTATTAACATTACAGCCACCTTATGGTAACCGTAAATAGCCTAAAAAAATTTTCTTTTACTTTTTGAAATCTGTGAAGTTTCTAAAAGCTCTTCTGAAGTATATTATGGCGTCCCGCAGGGATCTGTTCTTGGTCCCATTTTATTTTGATTTATGTTAATGATCTGATATCAGCTGTAAAAAACACCAGGCCTCTGGCATGTTGCAAGCTGTGTCAGCCTAATGCTCAGTGGTGTTCCAATACTTCTTCTAATGAAGATTTTCTTGTTGCTTTCGTGAGGATAACAATCTTGGGACCCTTGGGAAGACGGAATGTGATATCAAGTCTAACCTTGTGGCATTATTTGAGAGAGTTATGTCATGGTTTAATGCCAATTACTTGGTCTTGAATGTTGGTAAATAACATTTTCTTATTTTTTCTCGAATTGGGGTAGCTTTCCCTCAGCTTACACACCTTCAGATGTCACACGGCTCCTTGTGTAGACCAGAGAATCGGGTGGTCCGGTTTCTTGGTATCCTGCTTGATGAGAACCTTTCATTCAGAAACCAAGAAGTCATGATTAGGGTTAAGGTCTCACGGAGTTTGGGTATCATTCGAAAACTTAGATATACATTTCCTGGATCTATTCTGAAATTTCTTTTTTTCTGTCTTGTCCAGTCATATGTTTCTTATTGCCCCATTGTATGGATATCTACTTTTCCGTCTACGCTGCGGTCACTTTCCGTCATGTATAATAAAGCACGGCGTCTGGTTATGGACACCAACCGTTCTTCACCAACACAGCTCTTAAGTCTACGGTCTATTTACATTATTTCTTGTGCTTCTTTTATCTTTGATCAACTTCACGGCAATCTTCCAAAATCTCTTTGGAAAACTTCTATGTTTATTTCTGATTCAGCTCCATATAGCCTTCGTTCTTCAAATAATATCCAGATTCCGCCTACCCCTATTGTTCGATCAGATTTTAATCCCCACATTGCTTGTCAACAGGTCTGGAATTCACTACCTTCTTCAGTGCAGAAATGCCACTCGTTTTGGACTTTAAAAGGATTCTTAAGGATCATTTAATAAAGAATCAAATAGATTAATTTTTTTTTTCTTCTGAGGAGTTGATGGCCCCTGTGTTTTGTTAGTGGTGTGTGGTTTTCCTCTCTGCACTTTGCTCCTAGGCCTCAGGTATGTTCTGTATGTTTTTTTATGTTTTTTTTCTTTCTTTTTTCTTTCTCCTTCTAGTTATTACTTATATTGTATCCCCCATAAATATGTTGCCTGTAAACTGCTACATGTGATTGCCTATATTGAATTTATTGCTTGTATAATATTTTTTTTCTTATCCCCCTTGTATCCCTGGCCATGGAGCCTTTCGAGGGGAATTATTTTGTATTGTCTTCTATTTAATATTAATAAACTTCTCTCTCTCTCTCTCTAAAAAAAAAAAAAAAAAAAAAAAAAAAAAAAAAAAAAAAAAAAAAAAAAAAAAAAAAAAAAAAAAAAAAAAATGTCAAAGCATAGGCATCAAGATGCAGTCGTTTTCAACATTTACGCATGGCTTTATTTTTTCCTTTCACTCACTAGAAATAGTGATACATCCCTAGGGATGGAAATCGTGCACACAGATCATATAAAGGTCAAAAGAATACTTATCAGTTATATAATAAACAATCGGGAACTGAAATTTGATTAATGCTAATGAAATCAAACATAGTAAAAATTTTATGCTATATATTTGTAAATTAGGGAGGAAGGGTTAAAGAATAGCCTATATTAAATATGTAACCTAACCAAACCAAAATACCGACTAAATACATAAATAAAATATAGCTACAATCTATTTTCCAACCAAGCCAAAGCTAATTGTGTGGTATAAAGAGAATGCTTGACCAGTTTCTTGTGCCATGTTCGCATCATTCGCGATCAATAGTGTTTACTACATAACCGATAAGCACAAATTCTTTTCATATAAATTAGTGCGTAGACAAAAACAGGAATAACTGCGTAGAATAACTGAGATAATTGGGCATAGTTAAAATGACTGATAGTCAAATGACTGAGGAATAGTGGCTTTAAAAGATCCTTTCGGTTAAGTGTTTATAATAACGAGTGGCGAGAAATTACGGGTTTAGCGAAATAGTCCCTGCTTAGAATATTTTTTTTTTTATTTGAAGATATTGACAGAAGCCTAAACAAATTATTCAATACTACTCTTTAATAGTCCAGCTTTAAACAAACAGTTCCAGAAAATATATACAGCTAAAAATTATTAAAAACTAAACATTGTTATATATTTCTGAAATTACAATAAAAAAAAGAAAACAAAATTCAGATTTAGGTTGCTTTAAAATGCAGGACTATTAATTTCTGAAGGAAGGAGACTGTATAGTTAAAATGCAAAAATAAATTGAGACACGGAAGAATAACGGCGAAAATAGTTAATAGACAGGAAAATTATATGGATCTTGAGATATTGGGGATAGGAGGCTGGAACTTTGTCCAAATGTGTGATTTTCAAGACAATACTGGCTGTAATAAACAGTCCCAACAATAATAAAAGATAAACTTCTAACCAATGAAGCAAGCGCAGACACCTCAGCAAAGGTCTTTGCAATACCATCTTTGCTACAACAGGTTGGTTTAAAAATACCGAAAGAAACAATACCACAAAAGCTTTTAAAACAGAGAAAACATATGCATAAAATCAAACTAAAAAGCGACCGAACATAAAAACAGAGAATCAAAATAGCCAAAGTCTGAAGCTGAAAGTACGACGAAAAAGAAAAGAAGCCTAAAGCACAAAAAAAGAAAGAAAATAAAACATTAAGAGACCGAAATCAAAGATTTAATTGCAAATTTCTATCGAATGTGTATTTAGTTAGGCGTAATTTTTGTATATTAACAACAGAGGTGTTAATATTTCGTCAATAGCAACTATTAAGATTAATAAAATAGTAGAAAATGGCCGGGGGCAGTCATCAAAAAAGCAGTAGCATATTTTGACTTTTACATTCCAAATTTATTATCACATTTATAATCAATAGCCTAAGAAATCCCGGAAAACTAACTTCAATGATGATAAAACAATTTTTGTGAAAAATCTACTTAGTTCATTTTTACATTATACTGTTATATTAAAATTGTAGTCTCAGATTTGAAGTCTACAAGCTTAAAAGCCCATAAATGTAAACTTTGATAAAAATTAAATATTATTTGGGAAACACATACAATAATATTAAATTGAAAACTTATAGCCCCTTGAATAAATTTTTTTTAAGCCAGACTTTGAAAAATGACAATTATAAATCAGGCAAAAGATTCCGCAGGAATTTGCTGACGTAATGAGATTCGGTTGTACAGCCATTCGATTGTACAGCCAGCAACTATGGCTGGGGAATTTCCGCTTATTGCGTAGTAATTGGAAAAATTTTCAAAAATAGGCGGTGCCACGAGAACTTGTAATGAAATTCATTTGTAATTTGCATCAGTTATTAAATAGCTTTAGAGCTGTACACACGTTAAACTTGTAAGAACTTATCTTTTTAGAAAGCATAGGAGAGTACTTTACAGAAAATGATCAGAATATGGGAAATATTACATTTGAAGAATTTATGCTGAAACGCGAAGAACCTTCAAAACTTGTCATCCTAAAGATGCATTGGTGATTTCATCGATGATTAAAGAACTAGGCGTGCAACAATATGATCCTCGTGTAGTCAACCAGCTCCTGGATTTTGTTTATAAATATGTGACATCAATGCTTGATGATTCAAAAATTTATTCAAATCATGCCAACAAGAAGAATATAGATATTGAAGATGTTAGGCTTGCTGTTGCACTTCGTGTAGAGAAAGATTTTACAACTCCTCCACCCAGAGAGGTTCTTATGGATATTGCAAGAACAAAGAATGCACTTCCATTACCCCCCGTTAAAGCTCACTGTGGTTTAAGACTTCCAGCTGACAGATACTGTTTCACGGAGTGCAATTACAAATTGAAACCTATAAAAAGGTCTGTAATTGCTCCTAGTTTGGGACAGCCTGTTGCTATAAAATCCTTACCTTTGACACAAACTCCACTGTAATCCCGTCCAATTGTTGATGCTACCCTTCGAACGCCCTCTGGCTTGTTATCAAACCTCCAGGGCCTTCAAAAATGACCACACAAACTATAGGATTTTCTGTGCAACCCCAAAATATTCCCAGAGCAGTAGTTAAGCTCGGTAGCTCAACAGGTCAAACACAGACAATGGACTTGGCGGAACTATCTATTGCAAATGAAGAGTATGTCACCAATGCCCGGGGAATTAAACGAGAAAGAGAAGACATGAATTTTGATGTTTGATTTTTTTTTTATGGTTTCCATAATGTTTTAATGACAAATGTGCATTTTTTCATTAGAACAAGTTATAATTCTTCGATTCAACAGATACTAAATTATTTGTTTAATATTTTTTATATTAGTTTGAAAATTTTGAGTTTTTATGGATATCAAAATTGATTATTGCTTAAGCTAGTTTTTAGATTCTTGGTAGTGTTTTTTTATACTATGTTTGTCATTCTTGAAGATGTTCTCTTTGTCGTAAATTTTGGACATATAGAGAAAAAGAACATCTTCCCCAATTCGTTTTTGGCACAGAAATATGATAATTTTAGCAAAACCAGGCGACAATGAGTGAAGATAGCCTCTTCATGACACCTCTGTCGGTTGAGCAGATAATACTCACTTCAAAGTAAGTGAGGGGGAACTGGGAGCTAGCTAAAACTACCTAAATATATAAATAGGTCTTGAAAAAAAATTCTTTCACTATTAGCTAACTCATACATGGGCACCCACATTTAGGATCAGGGAAGAGGCCAGTCCTCCCTCCTATCCCTTTTTAAGAATGTTGCCATTATCTGACAATGAGGTAGCCCTCTAAATTGGGGGTTCGTTTTATCACCAAATGAATAGTTATTGGACGTTTTATCTAACGTCTTTTGATCAGACGACTTCAAAGGGGGGAGAATTTGGAGGGGGCTAGCTATCATCCAATCTTTTTGGTTACTTAAAAAGGACACCAGAGCTTAGTATTTCCAATGAGCATTTCCAGGTGAGCCCTCTATCAATAGGCACATCCACGGGAAAGAAGCAAAACATAAAAACAACAACAAGTAAACATGCATTTATAATCTTTTTTCTGGCAAAAATACAAAATTCTACATTTTTATGAATAGGAGCTCAAAATCTCTACAGTAGGGTTCTCTGATATGCTGAATCTCATTAAGAAATTTTTTATTAAGATCCTTTGACGTTTTGGAGCTATTTACCCCTTTTTCAAAAATGAGGAAAATTTTCACAGGAATGTAACTTTTCCTGGGTAACATTAAACTTAGAGAACTATGCATATTTTAAATCAGCATTAAAGTTCAATTCTTTTGATGCATGTATTGTTATACAAAACTCTATTCTTATTTTTGGTTACTACTCAGCCACTTCTCTCTTTACTTATAGTTCTTTATCATGAACTATTTGATATATCCCAATCTTTCTTCAAAGTTGCTTTTATATTAATAAAATAACACAAAATCCTCGCCAGGCACGCATTCAATATTTTATTTTGGAGCAGGACAGGCATTAGTGAGTGGGCACAATCCCGAAAAATAGGAAATAATATATTGCAAAAACTAAAGAAATGTTGGTATCTGGGCAACCACTAACATGATCAACCCTTGCCATTCAAAGTCCCTGATGAACTAAGCGATCAGAAATTCTGCTATAAGGCTATTACCCATAAGACTCCAATGTTTTATTGTTATTTTTTTTCCAGAGGCAATTCATATCACAGAAGTAGTATCAACATTGGAGGGGCTCATTTTTTTTTCAGTGCAGTTCAGTTTATTAACATCAAAAATAAACGGAAAATAATAACTCTCTACCCCTACAAGGCTCCATGGCCCGTTACATAGGGGCTTTTTGATTGGAACTTGGAAGTTCTAGTGCCCTATTTAAGAATTTAAAGTGATTGAAGGGCAACCTGCCCCTACGCCCTTTTTTCCCTAATTGCATCCAATGAAAATTTTGAGATAGTCATTTTGTTAAAAATTATATTTTGGATAAAATATAGCTATTTATACAACACGCTCCCAGAGTTCGTACGAATCTGCCACTCGTTTGGTATGTTCATAAAGTATGTTAGAGATTTGCTAGCTAGTAAATAATTTTGTTTGTTTGTTTTTGTTTTTTCATTTCGGTTTCCCTCGGAGTTGATGTCTCTGGATTGAGTTGCATATTTAATTGAGTTAGTGAAATCATGTGCCACCCCCCACCTAGCTTGTCATTTTTGGGGATTATGAAGGTGGGCGACTCATCTTTGTTTTTGGATTTTCTTTATATATTTTTTTGTGTTGGTATTTTTTTTTCTGCCCTGTTCTTTCCCGGCCATGGAGCCTTGTGGGGGACATTGTCTTGAAGTAATTTTTGTTTATGAATTTTATTGTTAAATAAAGAACTCAGAAAATGGTGGATATAAGCAATAATTTGTTCGTGTTGTTTTCTGGCCAATCTTAGCATTTAATTTTTCTTATACAGCCTTATAACTATGATTTTTATTTGATAATAATGTGAAATGTCTTTGGCTTGTGGTTGTTGTTAAATTAAAAAAAAAGACACAAGTTTTTTTTACCACTGAAAGTAAGAAATGATATTAAAACTTAAAACGAACATAAAATATTACACATATCTTTTCAAAATATTTTCTTTCATTCATTTCAGTCGTTTGAAAATCGCTTAACTTGTGGCTTTCATCTTCATAAGAAAAGTTTCGTCTTCTTTGGCCGTTCTGTTACTATGCCTTACAAAATTAGTTCCGCAAATATAACATATTTAAGTTACACGGAGAATCTTTTCAAGGAGAAATTTGTGGTGAGGACAGGGATTTTCCCATGGAGGGGGAAATGGATTTCCCGAAACTATTTAGAAAACGATTACAACAGAATAAAAACAGGTTCTTTGAACTAAAGGTGAGAAGCAGCATTAAAGCTTAGAACCAACAGAAAATAATATTTATATGAGTGTGGTCGCCTCTCTTCAGCAGCTCGCTTTTACACTAAAGTTTTTTTTTTTAAATTTAAAAGAGGTTATTATTCTAACTAAAAGACTTTTGCGATTCAGAAGTCATTCTTAGACAACTGGAACTAAAATCAAACTTGGGCTATTATAAGGGCATTATTAGTTTAAAAAAGTAGAACTAATAGACAAATCTCGTTTTAATTATTCATATACGGTAAGCCAGAGTCAAAACCTGCATAAATTTAAAAATATTCAGAAATTAAATTAATTTTTTTTTTAATAAAAGTTTTTTATTGTTTTAAAAATAGAGATGTGAGAAAGAGTCAAACTTGTAGAGGTGGAATTTTTTCCTCTGAAATATCCAAAAACGCAATCCTTAATGAAACTACCAAAAAATGGAATTTGAAGGGAAAAATCCCTCCCCAATTGGTTCTTAATCTTTTTTTCCTTAAAACTAGAACATTATACATATAATATATATATAAATATATATATATATATATATATATATATATATATATATATATATATATATATATATATATATATATATATATATATATATATATATATATATATATATATATATATATCTATATATATAAAAATAAGTTGTCTGTGGATCTGTGGATCGTGGATCAGGTGACGTCACCTGAAAAAACTGGATCAGGTGACGTCAAAACTGAAAAAACTAAAAAAAGGCAAAAACTACAAAAAAAACTAAAAACTAATAAAAAAATAAAAAAGCTAAAAAACTAAAAAAACTAAAAAAAAGGCAAAAACTACAAAAAAAACTAAAAACTAATAAAAAAGCTAAAAAAACTAAAAAAACTAAAAAAAGGCAAAAACTACAAAAAAAACTAAAAACTAATAAAAAAAATAAAAAAGCTAAAAAACTAAAAAAAACTAAAAAAACTAAAAAAAGGTAAAAAACTAAAAAAACTAAAAACTAAAAAAAACTAAAAAAAAAGGAAAAAACTGAAAAATAAGCTAAAATAAAGGTAAAAACCAATAAAAAACTATAAAAAACTGAAAAAACTAAAAAAAGGCAAAAACTACAAAAAAAACTAAAAACTAATAAAAAAAGTAAAAAAGCTAAAAAACTAAAAAAAAGGTAAAAAACTAAAAAAAATAAAAAATAAAAAAAAACTAAAAAAAAGGAAAAACCTGAAAAATAAGCTAAAATAAAGGTAAAAACCAATAAAAAACTAAAAAGAAAAAAAGGAAAAAACTAAAAAAAAATTTCATCTAAAAAACTAAAAAAGGTAAAAACTAAAAGAACTAAAAAAGAAAAAAATAAATGACGACACTCAAAGAGAAAGCGACCAGGACAAAAGGAATGTTCGATTAGCAATCAACAAAGCACCGGGACACAGGGAGTATAAATGACGACCAGGACATAAGTAAAAAAAAAACTAAGAAAACTAAAAAGAAGGTAAAAACTACAAAAAACTAAAAAGAAAAAAAACTAAAAACTAATAAAAAAACTAAAAAATCTAAAAATCTAAATAAACTAAAAAAGAAAAAAAAGGAAAAAAATAAAGGAGAAAAACAAAACTAAAAAACGAATGTATATACAGACCGGGACACCGGGATACAAATGACGACCGGGACACAGGGAATATAAATGACGACCGGGACACAGGGACACAACTACAACGGGGACACCGGGGGAAACAGGGGGATATAAATGACGACCGGGACACCGGGACAGGGAATGGTCGATTAGCAATCACCATCAACAAAGCTCAAGGGCAATCATTAGAATCATGAGGTATAGATCTGAATACAGATTGTTTTCCCATGGACCATTATATGTTGCATGTTCAAGAGTCGGTAAACCTGACAATCTATTTATATGCAAAGACAATGGGACAGCAAAGAATGTTGTATATTCGCAAGTTTTACGTAGTTAAAACCATATATGTATATATATATATATATATATATATATATATATATATATATATATATATATCTATATTCACAGGTGGGACATAGGGACACAACTACAATGGCGCGTAACTATTATGGCGCGTAACGACTTACGCGCGCGGGGGGGGCTTGGGGGGGGGGGGCGAAGCGCCCCCACCAACTAGGTGTTGGGGTGGCGCGAACCGCCACCCCAACAGCTAGTATATATATATATATATATTTATATACTGCTCTTTACGCTAAAGTTTTTTAACTGTTTAAAAAGAAGAGTTGAGAGAAAGAGTCAAACTTTAGCGTAAAGAACGGGGCGTTAATGAGGAAGCAGCCCCTTTCATATACGAAGTAATTTCTGTTCGTTTTAAGTTTAAATGTCGCTCCTTACTTTCAGTTAAAAAAAACTTTTTTTTTATTTAATTCTGTATAAAAATCGTCTCTCTAAAATGTATATAATAATAATAATTTATTTTTAACCCACATCATAACAAGTTATGGCACTTGTGGAGTAACAAAAAGAAAAAAAAATGAAAACACTACAAGTAAAATACTCTACAAATAGAAAAAACATTACGCTACAATGAGATTAACCGAACAGACGGACCAAAGGATGATGAGGCGATAAACGATAAAAAGCTGATTCTGACAACCTTCCATACATGAGGGCCAACTTTGCACTTATATCAGGGACATCAAACTTGCGAATTATCTTCCTATTGCTATACCAATGGGAGAGATAAAGTAAAAATTTACAATATCTGAAATAAAAAATCCAAATCTGATTAACATCTTTTTTCTTTAGAAGGGGATAAAGACCAGAAAGATAAAGGACAGAATGATCACAAAATGTAGCATATAGTCTACCGAGTGCACGTCTATTATACTTCCCTCGATTAGCAACTATCTTAGAATAACCCGTTTGAATTTTCTTTTGAACATCACGAACAGTGCACTGCCGTAGGCAAGAAGTTGAATTCGTAACAGTAATACCCAACCACCGAAAGGTGGAAACAAAGGGTATTGAAAAACCGCGACAAGCTAAGGGAGCATTAGAGGAAGTCGGACCATTAAAAACTAGAAATTCACATTTCTCAACACTAAGGGAAAGACCAATATTAGAAAATAGACGTGAAACTTTTGAGACCATAATCGAGAGACCTTGCTTATTTTTACACAAAAGTAAAAGGTCATCTGCATAAGCAAGATAAGAAACATCTGAGAGTCCAATAAAATAATTTGATCTAATTTCATCTAAAATACCAGAAATGCACATTTTGAATATACTAGGTGATAAAACCCCTCCCTGCTTGACACCTCGACATAAACGGACAAACGGAGATCCAGATTTATTAATTCGGAGAAAAGAATTCTCATACCAAAAACAAAGAAGAAAAATGACTGAAAGATTTACACCATTATTAAAAAGGAAAAAAATAAATGACGACACTCAAAGAGAAAGCGACCAGGACAAAAGGAATGTTCGATTAGCAATCAACAAAGCACCGGGACACAGGGAGTATAAATGACGACCAGGACATAAGTAAAAAAAAAAACTAACAAAACTAAAAAGAAGGTAAAAACTACAAAAAACTAAAAAGAAAAAAAAACTAAAAACTAATAAAAAAACTAAAAAATCTAAAAATCTAAATAAACTAAAAAAGAAAAAAAAAGTAAAAAAATAAAGGAGAAAAACAAAACTAAAAAACGAATGTATATACAGACCGGGACACCGGGATACAAATGACGACCGGGACACAGGGAATATAAATGACGACCGGGACACAGGGACACAACTACAACGGGGACACCGGGGGAAACAGGGGGATATAAATGACGACCGGGACACCGGGACAGGGAATGGTCGATTAGCAATCACCATCAACAAAGCTCAAGGGCAATCATTAGAATCATGAGGTATAGATCTGAATACAGATTGTTTTCCCATGGACCATTATATGTTGCATGTTCAAGAGTCGGTAAACCTGACAATCTATTTATATGCAAAGACAATGGGACAGCAAAGAATGTTGTATATTCGCAAGTTTTACGTAGTTAAAACCATATATGTATATATATATATATATATATATATATATATATATATATATATATATATATATATATATATATATATATATCTATATTCACAGGTGGGACATAGGGACACAACTACAATGGCGCGTAACTATTATGGCGCGTAACGACTTACGCACGCGGGGGGGCTTGGGGGGGGGGGGGCGAAGCGCCCCCACCAACTAGGTGTTGGGGTGGCGCGAACCGCCACCCCAACAGCTAGTATATATATATATATATATATATATATTTATATACTGCTCTTTACGCTAAAGTTTTTTAACTGTTTAAAAAGAAGAGTTGAGAGAAAGAGTCAAACTTTAGCGTAAAGAACGGGGCGTTAATGAGGAAGCAGCCCCTTTCATATACGAAGTAATTTCTGTTCGTTTTAAGTTTAAATGTCGCTCCTTACTTTCAGTTAAAAAAAACTTTTTTTTTATTTAATTCTGTATAAAAATCGTCTCTCTAAAATGTATATAATAATAATAATTTATTTTTAACCCACATCATAACAAGTTATGGCACTTGTGGAGTAACAAAAAGAAAAAAAAATGAAAACACTACAAGTAAAATACTCTACAAATAGAAAAAACATTACGCTACAATGAGATTAACCGAACAGACGGACCAAAGGATGATGAGGCGATAAACGATAAAAAGCTGATTCTGACAACCTTCCATACATGAGGGCCAACTTTGCACTTATATCAGGGACATCAAACTTGCGAATTATCTTCCTATTGCTATACCAATGGGAGAGATAAAGTAAAAATTTACAATATCTGAAATAAAAAATCCAAATCTGATTAACATCTTTTTTCTTTAGAAGGGGATAAAGACCAGAAAGATAAAGGACAGAATGATCACAAAATGTAGCATATAGTCTACCGAGTGCACGTCTATTATACTTCCCTCGATTAGCAACTATCTTAGAATAACCCGTTTGAATTTTCTTTTGAACATCACGAACAGTGCACTGCCGTAGGCAAGAAGTTGAATTCGTAACAGTAATACCCAACCACCGAAAGGTGGAAACAAAGGGTATTGAAAAACCGCGACAAGCTAAGGGAGCATTAGAGGAAGTCGGACCATTAAAAACTAGAAATTCACATTTCTCAACACTAAGGGAAAGACCGATATTAGAAAATAGACGTGAAACTTTTGAGACCATAATCGAGAGACCTTGCTTATTTTTACACAAAAGTAAAAGGTCATCTGCATAAGCAAGATAAGAAACATCTGAGAGTCCAATAAAATAATTTGATCTAATTTCATCTAAAATACCAGAAATGCACATTTTGAATATACAGGTGATAAAACCCCTCCCTGCTTGACACCTCGACATAAACGGACAAACGGAGATCCAGATTTATTAATTCGGAGAAAAGAATTCTCATACCAAAAACAAAGAAGAAAAATGACTGAAAGATTTACACCATTATTAAAAAGGAAAAAAAAAGCTTGACAGTGAACTACATTGTCAAAAGCTTTAGAAAGGTCCAAAGTACACATATAAAGTGGCGACCCCTCAGCCATGCTATTCTTAAGGGTGAAGAAAGAACACGGTGTGCATGTTGACAACCAATACCAGCTTGAAACCCGAATTGAGTCGATCCAAAATTTATATTTTCATTTAAATGAGGAATTAAAATATATTCAAGGATTTTACTCAAGTTACACGTAGTGGTTATAGGGCGATAAGATGAACATTGAGAAGGGAGTTTTCCCCGCTTTAGAATTGAGGTGACATTTCCACAAAGAAAGTTATCCGGAACCAGAGAAGATGCTAACACATTTGGAACAACAACTGCAAATGAAATAAAAGAACAACACACTTTGGATTTATATTATTTACACTAATACCATCAATATCAATGGATGAAGATTTCAGTTGCTTAATTGCATTTTCAACAGCAGTTATTGATACTGGAATAATATGGCCCTGATGAAGCGAAGGCGGTAGAATTTTAGAAAGTAACCGAGAATAATGTGACTGCACAAAAAAATTAATTTTTGAAAAAATTCCCGAATAGTAAACATACCAAGTTGAACTAGAAATCGAATCACTATTATAAAGATCACTTTTATCCAGCTTCTCAGAATTGATCAATTTAGACCAACCCTTTTTAGAGGCTGGAAATTCCATACCCTTATAACGAATAGATTTAAGGTAATTTTTATAATCATTCTTTGTTTTCTGCTTTATATCCGCAACAGACCCCGTTATAGGTCTACCACAATCAACCCAAATTCGAAGCCAAAGTTTTGCCTTATTTTTAAAATTCTTTAATTCAGGATCGACAGCCCATATAGATTTCCGTGTTTTTATACGAATAGGTTCCTGGAGAACCGCAATTTTTCCAGCTTCTTTCATACATCTAATTATATCATCATAATATATATCAAGATCACGCTTACTACCCTTTACTTGCAATTGGAGTAGATGATAAGGCACACGAATACAATTAAGCAGTGTAGATAAAGACAATATATATAAAGCAATATCGGCTTTTTACCAATTACTACATTTAAACCATTTAGAATTCCCAATAGGGGCAACATTGCAAAGGTTGCGTTTCAGTTCAGTAGTAAATGAAAGGGATAGAAGGTCAATGTCATCAGACAAGGGCGGCCACACGTGGTAACAGCATCAGAAGTAAAAACCGAATGAACAGAGCTTCGATGAAGGAAAGTTCTGCTAGAGGCAGTTAAGGTCAATCTCCTAGGTTGAAAGCAAATTCTATTTCCAATAACATTGAAATACGTTACGAGATTTCCTCCTTTCTCATTGGCTTAATTGCTCCTTGAGGGTTGTATCAGAATATCTAAAGACTGTTGACTTTCCCTGAACATTAAGACCGGATTTAAAGGAAATTTAGATTTTTCACATGTCTAATTGGTAACAGCTGACCATTTTAATTTGGTTGATTACAAGTCAGATAACAGTTTAGCATTTGAATTTTCACGATGGGCAGAAAAAAAAATACAAAAACAAAAAAGGGACGGGAAAACCTGAGACATTAGTAAGTTCTATCTCAACGTTATAGTAGAATGTATTACTTTTATTCATTTACAAGTTACTATTTCAAACAGTTCGTGGTAACAAACTGTAGTAAGAAGCGACTAGGCTCAATAGTGACCAAAACTCTAAAAAACAAAGTTTTGATACAAATAGTTACATCAAAAGAATTGCATTTTAATGCTAATTTTAAATATATAAGTTTCATCAAGTGTAGTCTTACCGGTCAAAAGTTACGAGCCTGAGAAAATGTGCCTTATTTTAGAAAATAGGCGGAAATACCCTCTAAAAGTCACAAAATCTTAAAAAAATCACACCATCAGAGTCAGCATATCCGAGAAACCTACTGTAGAAGTTTCAAGCCCCTATCATAAAAATGGTGGAATTTTGTATTTTTGATAACGGGTGCGTATTTTTTTGTTTTTTTTTTTGTTTTTTTCCTTAGGGGTGATCGTATCGACCTAGTTGTCCTAGAATGTCGCAAGATGGTTCATTCTAACGTAAATTAAAAGTTATAGTGTCCTTTTTAAGTGACCAAAAAATCGGAGGGCACCGAGACCCCCTCCTACACACATTTTTCTCCAAGGTCACCGGATCAAAATTTTGAGATAGCCATTGTGTTTAACTTAGTCAAAAACCTAATAACTATGTCTTTAGGGATGACTAAATCCACCACAGTTCCCGGGGGAGGGGCGGCAACTTATAAACTTTGACCATTGTTAACACATAATAGTTGTTAATTATGAAGTGTACAGACGTTTCGGGGGGACTTTTTTTGTGTTGGGTTTAGGGTGGGTTGGGGGGGGGGCAAGTTGAGTGGGAGGATCTTTCCATGCCGGAATTTTTCATGAGGGAAGAGAATTTCCATGAAGGGGTCGTAGGATTTTCTAGCATCATTTACAAAAAGACAATGAGAAAATTATTTTTTTTTCAACTGGAAGTAATGATCAACATTAAAACTTAAAACGAACATAAAATATTACTTATATAAGGGGGTTCATCTCTTCCACAATACCTTGCTCTTTACGCTAAAGTATTTTATATAACTCTAACTAGTTATTCTACGGCCTTTGTTATTCAAGGGTCATTCTGAAAGATTTGGGACAAAATTCAAGATTTATTGTAAAGAACGAGGTATTGACGAGGGGGCAAACGCCCTCACAATAAAAATATACAATTATATAAGTTCGTTGCATAAGCTAATTCGTAAGGTACGAATGTATATTACTAACAAAAACGTTTGTAAAAAAATAAAACAAATCTAGTTGTATTTTTAAGTAACCAAAAATTGGGAGGTAACTAGGCCTCCTCTCCCATCCTCTTTTTTTTAGCGAAATCGTCCGATCAAAACTATGAGAAAACCATTTAGCTTGTAATTAACATAAAAATTGCTTCTCCAGACTAAACATCCGTATGATATATGGGTAGATTATTGCAAAATATATCGTGCGAAGAGTATGTTCCGGCACAATATGCTTCAATCTTTTGAGGATGCCAACTCCAAGTGCAACTTTGGTGGAGATAATGTCGCTATGATGCTTCTACGATAGATTAGAATCAATATGGAAGCCGAGGTACCGCAGTGATATAGCTTGTAAAATAGGTTTTTCACCAAATAGAACTTTACTGAATACATCAACAGAATCACCCACTCCACAGAATGTCAGTAAAAATTTTTCTTTACTTTCACACACAGCAAACTTAAACTTGTAAACATCTCTAATCTTTTGAGAGTAATATGAGCTTTAGCTATTAAATTATCTGCAGATTTTGCAAATTTTGTTAGAAATAATGTTAGTAATATTTGTATCCTTTAGATAAACGTGCATCATGTTCACGTAAACTAAATAAAGTAAAGGGCCCAGCACAGACATTTTGCTATTTATAACATTAGATATCGTCGTATGAGTTTCTACACCAGGTAACTACTTTAACCCATGAAATACAAGGCTATCAAGCATGGACTCTTGATCATAATTATCAAGCTTTTTTTCTATTCGACCAATTCTCTCCTACAAATTTTCAGTTTGAAATCTCAGACTACCTAGTAGAGCCTGCTCAATTTTTGCAAACTATGGATTAAACTCGAGCGTGGTTGAATCATAAACCTGGCTGATTATCAGTTCAGTACCTTCTTTTTTCAGTGAATTTGGATCATTGAACTTTTCAGTAACTGAAAGTAAATGAAAGTAAGGAGCAACATTAAAACTTAAAACGAACAGAAATTACTCCGTATATGATAGAGGCTTTTCCTCCTAACGCCCCGCTCTTTACGCTAAAGTTTGACTCTTTCTATTAACTTTATTTTTAAAACAGTAAGAAACTTTAGCGTAAAGAGTGGGGCGTTGAGGAGGAAAAGCCCCTTTCATATGCGGAGTAATTTCTGTTCGTTTTAAGCTTTAATGTTGCTCCTTACTTTCATTTAAAAAAGCTTGTTTTTTTTATTTAATTTCTGGACGTTTTTGAATTAATGCATGTTTTGATCTTGGCTCTCCGCACATAATAATTAAAGCGAAATTTGCATATGAATTAATTGCAATTAATCGGAATATTTTGAGAAAAAGGAGCGAGGGAGGAGGCCTAGTTGCACTCCAAGTTTTTGATCACTTAAAAAAGCTTTTAATTTTTTACAAACGTTTTCATTGGCAAAAAATATACGTACTTACGAATGAACTTACGTAACGAACTTCTATATCCGTATGTTTTTATTGCGTATATGAGGGGGTTCAACCCTGGTCGATACCTCGCTCTTTACATTAAAGCTTAGATTTTGTCCCAATTCCTTAAGAATGACCTCTGAATCACAAAGACCGTAGAATAAATAGTTGAAATTACTAAAAATACTTTAGCGTAAAGAGTGAGGTATAACGAGAAGGTAAACCCCTGATATACATAATAATTTTTGTTCGTTTTAAGTTTTAATGTTGCTCCTTACTTTGAGTAGAAACAAACTTTTCATATTTATTTTTTCATTGTTTTTTCAAATAATGCTCGAAAATCCTGCGCCACCTTAATTGAAATTCACTTCCCCCATGAGAGGTTTCTCCATGGAAATATCCTCCCATGTAACCCTCCCCCCTCAAATCCCCCCTAAACCAAAAAAAATCCCCCTGAAAATATCTGTACACTTCCCAGTAACCATTGCTATATGTAAACACAGGTCAAAGTTTGTGACTTGCAGCCCCTCCCACGGGGACTGCGGGGGAGTGAGACGTCCCTAAATACATAGTTATTAGGTTTTTCGACGATGGTGAATAGAATGGCTATCGCAGAATTTTGATCCGGTGACTTTTGGGAAAAAATGAGTGTGGGAGGGGGAGTAGGTGCCCTCCAATTTTTTTGGTCACTTAAAAAGGGCACTAGAACTTTTAATTTCCATAAGAATTAGCCTTCTTGCGACATTCTAGGACCACTCAGTCGATAAGATCACCCCTGGAAAAAAAAAGGAAAAACAAACAAAAAAAAACAAAACAAATAAACACGCATCCGTGATCTGTCTTCTGGCAAAAAAATGCGAAATTTCACATTTTTGTAGATAGGAGCTTGAAACTTCTACTCTATGGTTCTTTGATACGCTGAATCTGATGGTGTTAAGATTGTAAGACTTTTAGGGGGTGTTTCCCCCTATTTTCTAAAATGAGGCAAATTTTCTCAGGCTCGTAACTTTCGATGGGTATAACTGGTCTTGATGAAACTTATATATTTAAAATCAGCATTAAAATGCGATTCTTTCGATGTAACTATTGGTATCAAAATTCCATTTTTTAGAGTTTCGGTTACTATTGAGCCGGGTCGCTCCTTACTACAGTTCGTTACCACGCAACTGTTTGATTGGTTATATTTTCCAGCAGATGACTTCTTATTTTCTCCAGCTGGGCTTCAGTTGTAGCTAATTGTTCGTAAATCAGGGCGATACTTGAAGACACCGAGTTAGACCCTAATTTATCTCTTGCTTCCAGGGCTTAAAAGGTCTTAGAAAAAGTTTCGTAAATTTCTGTGGTATTAGTAAGTTTTTGTGGCACTTTGTATTTACAAAGTGACATATAGTGATCGTAAATTCTGTCAGTCTGTCTGTCTGTCTTTCCCTGTTTTGCTAGTTTAGTCACTTCCAGATAAGCTAGGACGATGAAATTTGGCAGGCGTATCAGGAACCTGACTAGATTAAATTAGAAATAGTCATTTTCCCAATTCGATCATCTGTGGGGAGTGGGGAGACGGTTAATTCAGAAAAAAAGACCGGTTTGAAACTTGGTGGAAAAAATGAGAACAAATCCTAGATACGTGATTGACATATTCGGAATGGGTCCGCTCTCTTTGGAGAAGTAGGGAGGGGGGTTAATTGTGAAAAATGAGAAAAATCTGTACCTGACAAGATTAAATTAGAAATAATCATTTATCCGACTCGACCGTCTGTAGGGGGGAGTGGAGGGACGGTTAATTCGAAAAAATGAGGTATTTTTAAGTTACGAAGGAGTGATCGAATCTTAATGAAATCTCATATTTAGAAGGATCTTGCAACTCAGATCTTTTATTTTAGATCTGACTGAATCCAGTTTCATTGGGGGGAGTTGTGGGGGCGGGACCAGAAATCTTGGAAAACGCTCAGAGTGAAGAGGTCAGGATGAAATTTGGTGGGAAGAATAAGCACACATCCAAGATACGTAACCGCCGTAACTGGACCAGATCCGCACTCTTTGGGAGAGTTGGGGGGAGGGTAACTTGGAAAAATTAGAAAAATGAGGTATTTGTAATTTATGGACGGGTGATAAGATCTTAATGAAACTTTATATTTAGTAGGATCTTGTGCTTCAGCACTCTTGTTACAAACCCTGACAAGATCTGGTGACAGTGGCCAGAGGCGGAGGGGGGAAACCAAAAATCTTGGAAAATGATTAGAGTGAAGATATCGGGATAAAACTTGGTGGGTAGAATAAGCAAATATCGTAGATACGTGATTGACGTAACTGGACGGATCCACTCTCTTTGGGGGAGTTGGGGGGGAAGGGTTAATTCCGACAAATTAGAAAAAATGAGGTATTTTTAACTTAGGAAAGAGTCATCAGATATCAATGAAATTTGATGTTTGGAAGGATATCGTGTCTCATAGCTCTTATTTTGAATTCCGAACGGATCCGGTGATATTGGGGGGAAACTGGAAGGGGGAACCAAAAATTATGGGAAACGCATAGAGTGGGGGGATTGGAATGAAACTTGGTGGTAAAAACCATCGTAAGTCCTAGATATGAGATTGACGCAACTGGAACGGATCTGCTCTCTTCGGGAGAGTTGGGAGGAGGAGGGTTAATTCTGAAAAATAAAAAAAATAAGGTATTTTCAACTTACGAAGGAGAGATTGGACCTTATTGAAATTTGATATTTCCAAGGATAGCATGTCTCAGAAAACGCTTAGAGTATAGGGGTCGTGATGAAACTTGATGGTAAAAATAAGCACAAGTCCTAGAAACGGGATTGACATAGCCGGAACGGATCTGCTCTCTTTAGGGGAGTTGGGGAGAGGGGGAGGGTTAATTCTAAAAAAAATACACAAAATTAGGTGTTTTAACTTATGAAAGAGCGATCGTACCTTAATGAAATTTCATATTTAGAAGGACCTCGAAACCCAGATCTCCCATTTTAAATCCCTACCAGATCCAGTGTCATTAGGGGGGGGGGGAATATTGGAAAACGCTTAAAGTGGAGAGATCAGGATGAAACTTGGTGGAACGAATAAGCACACGTCCAAGATAGGTGACTGACATAACCGGCTCGGATCTGCTCTCTTTGGTGGAGTGGGGGGGGGGGAGTAATTCGGTAAAATTATAAAAAATGAGGTATTTGTAACTTCCGAACGGGTGTTCAGATCTTAATGAAATTTGATATCTAGAAGGATCTTGTGCTTTAAAACTCTCATTTTAAATCCCGACCCGATCCGATGACATTGAAGGGAGCTGGAGGGGGGAAACCGGAATTCTTGGAAAACGTGAAAATCGAGGTATCTTACAAATGGGTAATAGGATCTTAATGAAACTTAATATATAGAAGAATCTTATGTCTCAGATAATCCATTTTCAATTCGAATTGGATCCAAGGATATAGAGGGTTGGAGGGAAAAACAGAAACCTTGGAAACCGGAAATCTTGGAAAACGCTTAGAGTGGAGAGATCGGAATGAAACTTGATGGGAAGAATAAGCACAAGCTTTAGATACGAGATTGACATTATTGGTATGGATCCGTTCTCTTTGGGGGAGCTGGAAGTTGTTAATTTGGAAAAATTAGAAAAATTGAAGTGTTTTTAACTTAAGAATGGGTGACCGGATCTTAATAAAATCTGATAATTAAAAAAAACTCATGTCTCAAAGCTCTTCTTTTAAATACCGACCAGATCTATTGACATTGGGGGGGGGGGAGTTGGAGGGGGGAAACCAGAAAACTTGGAAAACTCTTATAAACGCCGTAGATACGTAATTGACGTAACCGGACTGGATCCGCTTTCCTTGGGGGACTTAGGTGGTGTGGTTCAGTGCTTTGGTGATTTTGGTGCTTTCGGACGTGCTAGGACGATGAAAATTGGTAGGCATGTCAGGGAGCTGCACTAATTGACTCTTTACAGTTGTTTTCCCCGATTTGACCATCTTGGGGGCTGAAGGGAGAGGAAAAATTAGAAAAATTGAGGTATTTTTAACTTACAAATGGGCGATCGGATCTTAATGAATTTTGATATTTAGAAGGACCTCGTGTCTCAGAGCTCTTGTTTTAAATCCCGACCGGCATTAAGCCTTTGATTTTTCTTTTAAAGCAAGCTATTGATTCTTAGAATTTTACTAGAGCTCATATCACATGAGCTCTTGGCTCTTGGCTCCTCTTGAGCTCGTCACAAGTGCCATATGAGCTCTTAGCTCTTGTTTTGACGAATAGTATATAAATATAAGTAGATCCAAAAAATTTATTAAATACCCCTAAGAGGTTTCCTTCCTCCCTTACCTGTATTTATGACCCCAGGGCAAGATTGCCCAATGTTTATTATGTACCTTCAGGAACATATGACTTTAACTCCGTAAAGCAAAGTATATGATTACCGCGGTTCCAAACCGGGGTAATCAGTCATTTATGAACGAGCCTATAAATCGTCAACTATATGAGATGTTGGGGAAAAACCAAAATATTCTAAGATACGGCACTATTGGGAATAAAATGAGATCCCGTGGAACTAAAATGGACGAATATCCTACAACTTTAGATAAAAAAAAAATAATGTTCGTATATTTTATAGGCGTTTCTTTACTTTTAAGAGCCAATAATGTTTAAAATAATGTGTTTTAAAGAATAACGTTCTTTTTTTAAAATAATATTCATACATTTTATAGGCCTAAAATCGCTATTTCTTTACCTTTAAAGGCCGATAATGTTTAAAATAATGTGTTTTTAAGAATAATGTTCTTTTTAAGAATAACTTTCTTTTTAAAAATAATGTTCATACATTTTAAAGGCCTACAATCAGTGTTTCTTTACTTTTAAAGGCCAATAATGTTTAAAATAATGTGTCTTTAAGAATATTGTTCTTTTTAAAAATAAAGTACATACACTTTATAGGCGTACAATCGGTGTTTCTTTACTTTTCAAGGCCAATAATGTTTAAAATGATGTGTTTTTTAGAATAATGTTCTTTTTAAGAATAAAGTTCTTTTTAAAAATAACGTTCATACATTTTATAGGTCTACAATCGGTGTTTCTTTACTTTTAAAGGCCAATAATGTTTAAAATGATTTGTTTTTAAGAATAATGTTCTTTTTAAAAATAATGTTCATACATTTTATAGGTCTACAATCGGTGTTTCTTTACTTTTAAAGGCCAATAATGTTTAAAATGATATGTTTTTAAGAATGATGTTCTTTTTAAAAATAATGTTCATACATTTTATAGGCCTACAATCGGTGTTTCTTTACTTTTAAAGGCCAATAATTTTATCTGCTTTGTAACAGCTGTGTAACCTAACAAATTCCCATTCGTATGAGGTGTTAAAAATGATATTGCCTCAAGGTGTTGTTGCCAATTTTACATGTTTTCAACTTCCTTTTAAATCTGGTCGTAATAATAAGGAGATGTCAACATTCTTAATGATATTCTGGCAAACCCCTTAAGGCTAATGGTCTTAATTTGTGTCCAATGCTATTTCTCCTATGATAGAAAATCATGAATAACTTCTGCGATTTTGGTGATTTTGAACTGATTTTTTTTTTGATGACTCTCGAGTTAAAAAGGAAAAAAATGTTGGTTTCACTTTTTCTGTATATGCTTTACCTATTGTGCAAAAAAAAGAAATCAAGTTATTTTAGTTTGGTGAATAAAAATTTAGTGGATGGGAAATGACAGTAGATTTTTTTTTTAGTTCATCCTGCCAGTATTTAAAAAAAATGTTGGTTGCAGAATTGTTATATTTTTATTTTTAACGGTGCAAAAAATAATTTTTAATTTTCAACATTTTTCTTGCTAGAAGGTATGAAGTTGGCTCCAGAGGGTAGAATTTTGGATCATATGTAGATTTTATAATCTACAACCATTACAGAAAATTTCTGATGTCTATCATAATTAGTTTGAAAGCAAAATCAGAAAAATACAATTTCAAAATGTGCTTACTTTTTACTTATTTTACCCCTGTTTCCGGCTTAATAGCGTTGTTCATCAGCCAATAGAAAAAAAGGCGGGATTCTTATCCAATTTTAGGCATTACGCCTCCAAGGCATTGTGTCTCTGATTAGTTGACTTGTCAACTGAAGTCAATAAGACATTTGAGATATGAGGAAGAAAATTATCAACAAAAGGTGGCTGAATTTAAAATACCGGTAAGTAAAAATTACATATACAAGTTTCATTCCCTCTTGTCCATTAAATAAAAAAAAACAAGTTTTTTTTAACTGCATGTAAGGAGCGACATTAAAACGAACAAAAATTATTCCGTTTATGAAAGGGGGTAGTCCCTCAATGTCCCGCTCTCTACGCTAAAGTTTGACTCTTTCTCACAACTATACTTTTTAAAACAATAAGAAACTTTAGCGTAAAGAGCGAGGCGTTGAGGAGGGGACTACCCCTTTCATATACGGAATAATTTCTGTTCGTTTTAAGTTTTAATGACGCTCCTTACTTGAAGTTAAAAAAAACTGTTTTTTTTATGTAATTTCTGAACGTTTTTAAATTAATGCATGTTTTGATTTGGCTAACCACACAACGAAATTTGCATATCTTTTTTTGTCTAAATGGCTTTCTCATATTTTCGTTCTGACGATTTTGAAGAAAATGGGGTGGGGGAGGAGGTCTAGTTGCCCTCCAATTTTTGGTAACTTATAAAAGCACCTAGAACTTTGTATATTTGTATTACATATATGAGGGGGTTTGCCCTTTCGTCAATACCTCGCTCTTTACACTAAAGCTTAAATTTTCTCCCGGTTCTTTAAGAATGACCCTAGAATCACCAAGTCCGTAGAATATATAGTTGAAATTACTTTAACGGAAAGAGCGAGGTATTTAGGAGGAGATGAACCCCTCATATGCGTAATAATTTCTGTTCGTTTTATGTTTTAATGCTGCTCCTTACTTTCAGTTGAAAAACTTCTTCATTATTATTTTTTCAGTGTTTTTTTTAATAATGCTAGAAAATCCTATGCCCGTTCATTGAATTTCTTTTCCCCCGTGACAAATTCCTCTAAGTAAAGATCCCTCAACGTAGCTCCCTCCCCTCTACCCCCCCCCCTCAGCCAAAACCCCTCAACCGTTGACTTTTAATTAAAAGGAATAGTTGTGGGAAAAGTCAAGTCATGGCCAATTGTAGAAAAAGCCAAGACAGATTGTCCAATTAAGTGGGCATCAGGTCAAGGTAAACACTGATCAAAGTTTATAACTTGTAGCCCCTCCCCCGGGACCTATGGGGGAGTAAGTCGTCCCCAAAGACATCTTATTATGTTTTTTGACTATGCTTAAGAAAATGGCTATCTCAAAATTTTGATCTGTTGACTTTGAGAAAAAAAATGAAAGTGGGAGGGGGCCTAGGTGCCCTCCAATTTTTGGTCGCTTAAAAAGGGCACTGGAACTTTTCATTTTCATTAAAATGAGCCCTCTTGCGACACCCTAGGACCAATGGGTCGATACAATCACCCCTGGAAAAAGAAAACAAAAAACAAATAAACACGCACTCTTGTTCAGTCTTCTGGCAAAACAATTCTATGACTTTTAGGGCGTGTTTCCCCCTTTTTTCCAAAATAAGACAAATTTTCTCAGGCTCTTATCTTTTGATGGGTAGGACTAAATTTAATTAAAATCCGATTCTTTTGACGTATTTATTAGTATCAAAATTTCGTTTTTTAGACTTTCGTTTACTATTGAGCCGGGTCGCTGTTTTGTTTTTCTATGGTTCTTTTCATTTTTTTTAGAAAGGTGCTGCTTGGAGAACAAGATAAAGATAATTTGTCAAATGGATCGAAAATTTCAGAAGAATTTTCAGCAAATCCTCTCATAGACGATTCAAATAAATTGGGAAACGGTAGTGGTTCTTACGGTGTTGATTGCCCCGATACGAATTGTGAGATAGACTTATCTGGAATTCCAGATGGAAACTGCATTGTGAATCTAAGGTATTTCCTTGCTGAAGTAATTTCAGCATTCAGACACAAAATCAGTTGCGATCACGGAAAATTGATTATAAAGCAATTAGAAAAGAAAGGCCTGAAAACTGAACTGAAAGTTAAGTGTAATAAGTGTAACTGGGAAAAGAGGATTAAAGGTGAACCAGAATGTCCAGCAACAAGCGTAAAAGAATATCTTTCAAGTTTTACGGACCAGACACAGGTTGCTTTTTCCGAAAAAAAATCAAGTCTTAAAGGCTGCTTGAATTCGAAGGCTGTTTGGGGAGCCATGGGTAGTGGAGGAGGGTATTCTACACTGTGTGAATTCTTCGGGGTGCTTGGAGTGAAACCAATGTCACGAATAGTTTATTCCCGTATTGAAAGGCAGCTTGGTAATGCTTGGATGAATAGTTTATCGGAAATTTTGCTAGAAAATGGACGAGAGGCCTTAAAATCAGCCATTCATGATGATAGGTATAAGGAGGACTCATACTGGACAAAAGTGATATGTGATGGAGGCTGGAATAAGCGTAGCAAAGGACACGATTATTCGGCCAAAGGATGTGTTGCAGTTATCATAGATGCATTTACGAAAAAACTGTTATATGTTGGCATAAAAAATAAATACTGTTATATATGTTTTTCTTCTGCAAACGCCAAAGTAATTCCCAAAGATCATTTCTGCTTTCTGAATTATAACGGAAATTCAAGGAGCATGGAAACAGATATTCTAGTTGAAGGCTTTCGTTCCAGTGAGGAGATGCACGGATTACAGTTTTTAGAGTTTATCGGTGACGGTGATTCCAGTGTTTTTTATAAGATAAAACAAAGTGTTTCCTACGGTTCCAACATACGGAAACATGAATGTGCAAATCACTTCACAAAAAACTATACAGCCCATCTATATAATTTGTGCAAAAATAAAAAAGGTTTGTACACAAAATGTCTTCCCCGAGGAATTATCCAGCAACTGACAAAAAATTTAAGGGGTGCGATAAAAATAAATTCTGAAAATAATGGAACAGCAGAAGAATTGAAAATCTTGTTAAAAAGAGGTCCGTACCATGTTTTCGGAAACCACACAAAATGTGATTCTGGATGTCCTAAGATTGCTGAATTGACCGTGAATAGTAAAATAGAAGATCGGTGGAATAATTTTCCCCTGCACGTGTTTGAAGATGTTATGACAGAGGTCGATATTGTGTGTCGAAAAGCAGAGCAGCTTCGAAATGACGCAACTACAAACTTAGCTGAAAGCTACATGTCAGTTGTTGCTAAATTCATCGGAGGAAAGCAAATAAGCCGGTCTAAACGAGGTTCATATCATGCAAGAGTTCATGGAGCAAGTCTTGCTTATAATTCAGGTCCAAAATGGCATCAATTAGCTTGGAAAAATATTTTTGGGCTTAGTCCTTCCAGCGTAACAAAAAAATATTGTAATAAAACGGCTAAATAAACGGCATAATAACCGTGTAATATCTAAACGTAATTTGACCAGTTATTATAGTGCTCATGGAGGAAAACACGTTGCTAAGTTAAAAAATAGAAACTATAACTTTGGTAATCGTGACTATGGACCAAATTGCAATAAGCCAGACATGGACTTCTGATGAAATGAATTTGGCCATACAAAAATATACTGACGAGAATTTAAAATTGGATTTTGCCAGTATAAGCTGTTTGTTCAACAGTACCAAGGGCCAATCCAAAAATGACACTTGGGTTGAAGAAAGATCTAAGAGAATAACTAGTAGTTACTTCCACAGAATTGCAACCAGAAAAAACAGCACCAGAGTTGCCCCAATTGTTAAGCAAATTCGAAACTTGGGACCTAGATTCTGCTCTGCCCTAATGAAAAAGGGCTTAGATTTAGAAGTAGTGGCACTAGAAGCATATGAAAACAAATTCAACTTAAAAGTCGTAAAGGGAGATCAAATAGGACTCAGTGTGCATCCACAGTATCAGTATCTTGCTGCATCTGTAGATGGGCTGCTCCCTAATGGCACACCTATAGAGATAAAAACGGTGCATAATATACCAGAGTTCAAAACCATTTATGATGTGGCCCAGTCAAAAAATTTAGTTAAAGCATTTTTTCTTGAATTATCCAGTGAAGGTCTTCAGCTAAAAAAAATCACAGGTATTTCGCCCAGATACAAGGCCAACTCGAGATACTGGATAAAATGGTATGCCACTTAATAGTTTATAACTCTATTGAGGATTGGGAAATAATTACAGTTCACCGATCGAAAGACTACTGGGAAAAAATATTTCCGAAGCTTGAAGCCTTCTGGAATGAATCCTTACTTCCTGAAATTTTAGACTCAAGGGTTGCAAGGAATATGGAAATCAGAGAACCTGTGTCTGTAAAATGTACAACAGCCCACCAACCGAAGGACTCAAGCTTGTCTCAAGAAATAAAAAGAGGAAAAAAAAGAAGGTTGAGTCGAGTTGAAGTGAACAGCAAGAAAAAAAACGCACAGAAGGGATCGGGGGAGAACAGTGAATTTACCAGGAACTCAATGCATGAAAACAGTGATTTTGAAGAAATAATTTGGTCTGATTTGGAATAGATAAATCTTCGTGTTTGATAAAAAAAAATGTGTTAAAAAATATTGGCAAGGAAAATTATTTTTTCCTCCATAAATTTCTGTCTCATTCTTCGTCAATGTCCAAAAATAGTGAAGTTTCTTATCTGGTCTGAAGTATATTAAATACATTTAATACAAACAATTTTAGTTTTTTTCTTATAAATTTCTTGTATGTTACTTGGGCTTAGTATTTGTGATTTTTATAGTTTTTCCTACAATTATTACGTTTTCTGTACAATTCGTTCATTTTTGGTATTTAATTAAAGCGTCTTTAAGTTTCTTTCCGAAATCTTGTGCATCTCGCCCTAACACAAAATAACGTTAATGCCCTAATCTTATTACAAGGAAAATAGCTTTCATCTTATTAATTCCAAAATACTGACAAAAAAAAACCACTATAAAAATCAAGGTGACTGGAAAGATATTGAAAATGAACTGAATGTGTAATGTATAATTATTTAGTGTTTAATATACTAATTACAGGAAACATCAACAATTAAGGTTTACAGATTCTATTTAGCGACAATTTTTTATTTTGGTTTACGGTTAGAAGGGAACTCTAGTCGAACTCCTATGGGCAGTAATTTGTGTCCTTTTTGGTTTAACTTTAGCACTCATTTTAATTTTTAATCGTTTAGGATTTAATTATTTGTATATAGCAGTACCCATTTCTTTTATGTTTGGTATAATTATTTATTTTTATTTCTCTTCATTTTCAGTCAATTATGCATAGACAGTAATGTTTGACCGTTTCACATTTAGATCATTGAAGGATTTTATTTTCTGTCCGTCTGTTTCAAATGGCTCTTTAATTTTCAATTACTTAACTCACTAGCCTAATTGTATAATGTACATTCCCAGATTGCTATGAAATCACGATCTTGTATCAGACTTAGCAGACATCTGCCATGCTTGGGATACTTATGTCATGCTTGGCACAGATCATTCACTCTTAGTACTGTTCTCACAGTTCCGCTATGCTTGGCACACTTCTGCCATGCTTGGTACTAGCCACCTGAGGTATATGATTTCTGAGAGTGAAAAACCTCTCAAACATTCATCCTTTTTCTTTGGGTAGTTTACTTTTGCATGTGCGGACTGTTTGTTTTCGTTGTTGTATTTTAATGGGGGCAGATACGATGGACAAGGGTTTTTAAATTCCTTTTGGGAAATCCCAAACTTTTTACTGTTATCGCTTTTCTTCTATTTCAATAAAAATTCTTTTTTATGTGCTTTAACCCGTATGCGCCTGAGAGGCTATATTTCTTCCAAAATAAGTTCATTAGTACGGGTATGCATTGAGTTTTTCGT